>NW_028221497.1:0-55148 GCF_014529385.1 Adiantum capillus-veneris
GCCTTGGTGACCATGGTTGGTTGCGGATCGGGATGCCTCCTTTGAGCCGACGCCCACCTTGGGTATGGCAGTCCTACCGGACATCCGCTGGACGGGGGCCTTTTTCTACCAGGTGAAAATCCTGGAGTACCTGGGCAAGATTCAATACGGTCTGTGAGTTACAAGGGTTTGTCCCTCTCTCTCAGCCTTGGTCCTTAAATGCATCATTGAATTCGTTTGGTGATTTCCCGACGTTACCCTCGGGTGGCGTGACTAACAAGGGAACATGGACTGACTAACATGGCATGAAAAGACTTTTTACTCCCCGAGGGGGAAACTTGCTTCCATTCCCCGTTGACATGCCACGATACGGCATGGAAGCGCTTTTCCCTTTGTCGGTAAGTCCGCAAGGTAATTTGTCTTTGACTCGTTTGCGCGCACGCGCGAAGCAAAGGCAGCTCCTTGCTGGCTTACCGGCTCTAGCCCAAAAAAGTAAAAAGTAAAAACTCAAGTTCCCTAGTCGGCAAGCATGACAAGCACTTCAAGCATCTTAGTCAGCAAGCACGACAAACACCTCAATCACCTTAGTCATTAGCAAGCACGACAAGCACCTCAAGCTTGGGCTAGGTTCCCACCTCAAGCTCAACCCTAGCTCACCTAAGGTCAAAGGACTTTTGACACTAACCTTTGGAGGTCTTTAATGAAGATAACCCTAAGGTCTTTTAAGCTCCATTAGTTAGCCTTGCTCTTTGACATAGTATCTCTCATTTGGACCCCTTCACCATTGGCCTCGTGTCAAGATAGACCCGTAAGCACATGTCTATATTTTAACCCTTGTTCTCGTGTATTCTTCCACATTATATGATCAGTTTAATATGAGAGAATCATTTGGGTTGGTTAGATATTAGATTATATGACAATCACAAGTGATAGCACCCTGTACTTTGATAGCCTACAAACTTAACATCATTGATTGGGTCACTAGATTGCCTCTCCCAACTCTATAAAAGAAGCCCAAAGCTACACTCTTTGTGTCCACTTTTACACTCTATACACTAGCCATCACTTTGTACTCATTTGCATCTTAATCTACTTGTGATTTGCTACTTGTATCAATATCACTTTTATCTCTCCTTGTAATTAACTTACTAATCATGCCATGAATGACTTACTCACGTTTTTGCCATAACCACCATTCCCAACATAATTAAAGGGTTATAAAGTAGTGGATTGAGCAAAAAATATTTGCCTAAGATATTTAATATTTCTCTATTTGGCAATTGCAACTCTGGGTTGAGGAAGAACAGGCATGTGGACTGTAAATACAATCAGCAGATTAATATCAATTGGATGTTAATGCTTTCCAACGTATGAAGTCTCTAGCACATAGAATGTCCGCTCAAAAGTGACATGCACAGCTTGTCGATTATCTAAATGGGCAAATCTGGACCACGCACAATGGAAAGACATCAACAAAGAAGTGACAAGGACATGATTAAAACAATATGGCCATGTGAAGACGGGGAGATAAAGAAAGGTCAGTGGAACGTTTTGAAGTACCGACATGAAGAAATTAGGAAAAAATTTGAGAGAATCTACTTGGAGGTTTTTGGCTATCCCCATTGTATACATTCAAAACATGTTGAAGAATATAGGCTCCAATTATTTTCTATTTGCACTCTCAGTTGATCTTATGGTAATATGTGTAGTCAATGTTTTGTTCTAAGTTCAAGCATTGTCTGTTTTTCTCTACTGAGTCACCTACATCGATAATGAGATTCTCTTCTATTTTTGCTATCGTGCACTCTGATACACCGACACTAAACTCACCTTCATCTTCGATTTGACAATCATAGACCCAACTAGGCATTTCTTCCTCATAGCCAACACTTTCAATATGATGCAATATGTTTTCATTGCAGAATATCTAAACTAACATTTTAGCTCTGTCTACAAATAATTTGTTGTGGATTGTGCTATGAACATACATGTAGAGTCGAGTAATGCTCCGCACTGTTCGTCCTCCACCACTTTTATGCAGGTTGCTCTTTTGCCATTGATTGGACAAATTCATTTGCAAAAGGTCCTTCCTTTAGTCTGGATGAACTTATCTCTTTGATGCAATTAATCCGATCTTGAACATTGGAGTAGAACATATTGACTACCCAATAGAAATCATTGACCACCTCTGTAATTGACATCAAGTTTAATTTCCAATAATCAAGGTCCAACATGTAAGCCACACTATTGGAGTGGACTATGAGCACTCTTTCATCTTTCATGAAAGTACTTAGACAAATTTTTTTGATGTTTTGCAAAGAATGGTATTCACCACTCCTTCTCTACTACAGACACTTTTAACTCCTTAGGATTTTCTAAACTTTGTTGGACTGTCCAGCAAGTCATCCACACTTTACCTAGATTTGGCACCTTTTTATCAAGGTTGCAAATCGTAAACATTATGGGGATCATTACGTGGTTTGCATCCATTACAATCCTCCACCAAGCAGGCTTATTTATGGATCCATGTAAACTTGTAATTTTCTCTTTCACACGTTTAGATTGGTGAAGCTGTCATTCTTCAAATGCTATGCAAATGAATGTATCAATCACATTGTACTTATTACGTAGGAGTGATTCCAATGTGTAATAGTGCATACAAAACCGTTTATCAGAAGGCAATTTCAACATAACTAACATGCACATCCTATACAAATCAAGCACTCTTTGTGTTACATGAATCATTTTGGCAAACCATGTGGTTTCGTTACTACTATACCAATCTTTAACACCAAGTTCAAACTGTCCATATTGCAATTAGTGACATAAATGTGTGGAAAGCACTTTATTTATTATGTTGTCATCATTTTACAAGTTCTTTGCATTGTCCACAACTACTTGAATGACATATTCAATCCCAATTTATTTAATTACATTAATCAAGGCCTCAAAAATATATTTTGCCTCTTTTAATACCACCAAAATTTTCAATAGCTTTTATGAACGTCTCTCCTCTTGGACAAACTATCATAACATTGATCAATGGTCTCCTCTTAACATTTGACCAAACGTCATTGATAATTATGCATCTTGAACGTGATATATTTTCAAGAATTATTCTGAAAACACACTCTTTTACTTCGACATATGATTTGTCCAAGAGATCATTCCGTATCATGTGATACAAAGGGGGCTAAAAATCCTGGATTTTAATTACCAATTTTCTTTTATGCATGTTTCCAGAGATGGTTATCAACTATGACTAGTGAACTTGTAGTGAAAAAAATTGCTTTTGCAAGTGCGTTTTGTGCCTCTTCTAGCGTATGCATTTCAAAGCTTTGGTGCAATGATCTTTCTCGCATTTGCCCAAGCCGAACCTGATTGTGCTTAGAAGTAACACTCTTTGGTACTATATCTCCTTGCACATGCTATTGTGTACTGTTCATTGGTATCACCATCGGACTTTATGATTGATACTTGGCTCTGGCTACTCTTGAAATGCAGCCATAATAGATGCCTCTACCCTCTGTTTCTTTCCATCCTTCTTTGCGACCTCTTCTCTCAAATGCTTTGCAATTGTAGGTGCCTAAGGATGACCGCATTTGTGATAAATCTTTTTTAAGATACCCAAGAAATAGTCTCTAATGCGTGGAACCCTACCTATTTTTGTGGTGAAGCAAAATTTACGTTGCCACTCTTGATATCAACCACATATGTTGTGAGCAAATTCCCACTCTTTGTCGGGGGCCCGTTTTTTCTTTCCTAACTTCGTATCACTCTTGCCAGTGTTTTGGTCCATTGCACGTATTAATAGTTGAAGGCATAAGAACTTCATATTCAACTATAAAAACAAATCTCTATTTTTTAATATATTTAAACTAAAAACTTCATTAGGAAAGCATTCAAATTTGCACATTGTGCAATTTGAAGTGAACTCTCTATCCGATACTATGCATAAAACAAAACTATGATTTTTTCAATGCAATTATACACTTGTACTCTATGATTTGCAGGCATTAAGAAACATTTAAACTCATCACATTGTCTATATGTAGTGGTTTAGGGTTTTTTTACTTATTTTCACATACAACATAGAGTAATTAACTTAGACATGGAACAATGATAATCATTTGCAAAACACAAATACAGGTAGGAGTATGTACAATTTCAACTTCATGATTAAATCCATGTTTGCTATAGTAACCTTCTAACACCATAGATGCTATCTCTCTCTCTCTCTCTCACTCACACACACACACACACACACACATACTTGGTCACGACATCTGACCATGATAGCTACAACTAGCTACACTCACATCTACACTTAACCTAGTAGTGTTGCTACTTTAACTATTGATGAAGCTAATGCTTCATCCAACTTAACACACACATACTCACACACTTCTGGCAATTGACTAAGTCTTTGAGACTATTTTGAGCATGAGGGTGTCCACCTTAAGATTAGACCTTGTAATTACCTCATGGGTAATTTTGATTGGATCCTTGATACTGATCATTACTTACACTGCTATCTTAATAAGCATGGTTTAGTGTGAACCAAGTTTTTTTAAGATAGGCTCAGTGGGAGAAATTCCTTAAGGACTTAACCCATAAAGGAAAATAAATGAAAGGCTTCCTTCCCATTATGGTTCCTTTTGGCATGAATCGGTTGCACTCTCCAATACGGGGTTCATGCACTCAACATCTGTCACCACGGGTCCCTTTCCCCTTTCACTCATGGTGCTTCACAATGAATGCATCTCTTTCGGATGACTTGGATTGATGGTGGACGGCTTGGTGCGTCATTTGGCCCATCCATTTCTTGACATGATTCTACGCACTAATGCCTCCTCTTACCCTCCTGTGCTAGGCGGTTGTTGCACCTCCATAACTGGTGGCTTCTGGTTTTTTCCTGCCTCTGTCTCTTCCGCTATATAAGGTGAGGGATTTTACTCCTCCCTCACTTAGACTTGGTGTAGGGGCTTGTGTGTTATTTCCAAAAGAATGAGTGAGAGAGGTCGGAAAGATGCTTGGCTCTGCAATGGTCTACTTCTCTGCTACTTTGAAAATTATTGGGACTGCTTTTGCTTGAAAGTTTTTATTTATACCATCAACTCTGTGTGCTGTGCAATCTACCACATTGACATTTACGTGTTGGCTTTCGTTCTAATTGGTTTTTATTGATATTAATTACTGGTAACTTGAAATACTTGTTAAACTCCATTGTTACAGGGATATGATACTTTTTGAGAAAAGTTGACTGTTGATATACTGATCTAAGCTATGCAAGACCTTGTGCTTATGATATATGGAATAGAAGATGGGGGATTCTAGCACTAGCTTCTGGCCGGCATATGGTTGCTGAAATAGTTTGGATGCTTTACTACCTGAGATTTGGCATAACCTGAGATTCTGGCTAGCATGTGGTTACTGATTTGGTTTTGATGCTTTACTACCTGGGTAGGTTATGGTGTTGGGATATGGGGGAACCTGTTTGCTTTGACTTGCAAAAAATCTGCTGACCTTCGACCTATTGCTAAATACTAGATTAATATTTGGTTTCTGGTTCTTGGATGACTGGCTTAAAATTTGGTCCTTTTTAACGGTAGGTACCATATTCATACATATACATGCTACTATATCAAGCTCTTGGGTGTGATACTGCCATAAGTTGGTGGTAACCTTTTACATAGATACATATTATGGTGAACCTACTTGAGACATGAAGATTACTCTCCCTAGTTGGGGCTTGATATTTAAAGGGTCTCAAGATATGATAGTGTCTCATTGTCATTTGAGTTGTACCTTAGTTTCAATAGCTGGTAGTTCCTGTTGGATGATGCCTTGATTGGAGATCTGGCTTATGGCTTATTTGCTGGACTTTTGATCTCGGTCTCTAGTTGCTGGTTCTGGTTTTTTTTTGCTCAGACTAGATTCTATCTTGATGACCTAGTTCTGTTTGGTTAGGGTCTATTGGTTAGGAAGTTTATTTAAAACTCCACTTAATCTTGTATTTGTTGGTAATACTGGGTATTTCAATAAAAGGTTTGGCAAGATCTATTATATATAGTAGTGATTAATCTGGTAGTTTGGAGTTGAACGTGGCTAATCCTAGGTGATTTTGGATTTGTTGGCTTAGAAAAACTTTTAGTGTGCTGACTTTGCCGATAAATTGCTAGCTTTGATCACTTGCCTGGCTTTTTGACCAATACACGCTTTTTTGACTTGTTTTTTGGATGTATTATCCTTGTAAGTTTGGATCTAGCAATGATCTTTTGCCTCACATGGCAGTAGGTATTCTACTAATATGCTTAAACAGATGGAATTCAAATATGGATTTTTAGATATTTGGTTTTAGGTCGACCCTGATTTTTTATCTCTCTTTTTCTTGCTACTAGGATGTAACACTGCTGGTTACTGACCTTGAATACTCTCGCTTTTAGAGTAAGTTTTGCATCATCTAGTTGAAAAGTTTGACTTTGACCCATGCAACATAATTGTAGTTACAATCATACAAAGCATCGCTAATCACTTTGAAGCATAGTCACATATTCAAGTTTTATTTAGGGAAGGATTGACAGGTTGGTACTGTTTGATACTATAAAAAAGATTGCAATAAAAGTTAGAGGATATGGTACTACTATGAGAATGCGGTTTTAAACGGGGATAAATGAAATTATCGGGGTTTTTAAAGTACTGTAAAGGAATACTTTCAAAAGCATGTATACACTACTTTGACTTTGCTAATCTTTGCTTGGACATTACAATTTGGAAAGAAGTTGAAGTACTTAAGTGTTTTTATATTTATACCTTTAAGCAATATTTTCGACATTAGCTAATTTAATAATTTCTAAGTTGGACATGGATAACAACTAATAGGTTCTTTGAAGCCTTCCATACGTAGCCAAGGTTAACAAATCTGTTGTCTTAACTATATGGATGCAAGTGAGAATTCTATCTTTACTTAAAAAGGTTTAGCATGCTGCTGCAGTCTGACTCTGAAGACTGGGATAAGCTCAACTATTTTGCTACTTTTGTATAAAATCATTAGAATGATACCTCATTCTTATTATGTTTTACATTAATGAATCAAAGCCTGAGTCATTTCTATACAAATCCTTGCCTAATTTTCTAAAGCTAGTTGTCTTTTGAATGTCATGTTCTTTTGTGTATATGTATTTAATTTAATACTGCAACACACACAGGCAACCTCTCAAAGAGTTACACCATGATGGAAATCATTCCAATTGAGGATGTTATAAATTCAATTGCTATTTAGCACGTCTTTATTTTGGCATAGTCAAGTGCAGCTCATGCAAAGAAAAGTGTAATCAAGGAGTATGCGTAGTAAAGTGTAATCAAGGAGTATGAAGCAAACAAAACGCAAGCATATCACAAGAGAGTCAAAGAAAGGGAAGCTAGAATTAAACATGTGATCAAGTTCTTAGAGCATTTCACAGAGGGTCTTGACAATGAGGCAAGGAGGGAAATTATCAGCAACATTTTGAAGCATCGAGCATTGAGAGGCCTGAAGATTCAATCGACAAGAGTTGATGTTTCCAATGATGAGAAAAAGGCTTTGATAAGTAGAATGCACAACACTCTCAAGGCAATGAGAAGACCAAAAATATTGAAAGAGTTGTTTATTAAATGGGTGAGTATTTGATGGTTATGCGTTTCACAAGCATGAAACAAAATAAAGCAGCTATATCGAGGCTTCTTGGCCGAAGGAACTTCTATGCAGCTAGATTTTGATTGAAACATAATCATACACAACTGCCATTGCATTTATGCAAGGAGCAACCATACAGAAACAATGTAATTACAAAGGAAGTGAAGGCCATAGTGGTGGTGACACTTTGGACTAATACACATGTACCACCCAAGAAAAAGAATGTGTATCGGAAGTGTATTTGACAAAAAGTGTTCTAGAAACACCTAGCACATCTTCTTGAGAAACTTTAGGTTTGTTTTGACTTGTTAAGCAACAAAACATTTATTTTTATTGTTATGGAATTGATTCGATTGTCCTTCAATTGACTCTAGTAGCTAAATAACAGTTTGTTGGTTGCTGCACATTGCTTCATGCTTGGTAACTACCATTGGCAGATAGGTAGCTAACTTTGTATGTATCCTCTCTCAAGGATTGGTACCAAGACTAGTATCTACCACTATGATCCTTATAGTCACCACTATCAGACAATGGTAGCTTCCATGCTATCCTTGGTAAAGGTAACCACTAGTCTGATAGTGCTTGCTACCAATTTTTCATGGTAATCCTGGTAGATTGGTAGCTACCACTATCAACCTGCTTGTTACAAGTCTCATAGTGCTATCTACCATTGTAGTCCTAGGAGAGGTAGCTACCACTATGATAGTGATAGCTAGCAATGTAATATTTCTATAATACACAATCGCCAATTTTTTACCATTAGGCTTGTTAAGGACCCAATGCCAAAAAATGGTGATTGTGCCACTAATGACTATCAAGACGGCTAGAAATAGCCATGAAACTTTTCAAAAGCAAGAAGTAGATTTCCCCACCACTGCAAATTTTCATGGCCTTCCGTTGTTGTCTCATCATTCTGGCACTGCACAATGGCCGATTTTTTGCACTCAATAATCAACAAGTAACGATTGTGCTGCTAATGACTATTGAGACAGCTTTCCCTGGCCATGAAACTTTGCAAGGTGATAGGTAGAATGCTCTCCCTACCCTTGCAAAGTTTCATGGACATCTATTGCTATCTTGTTGGTCAGGTATTGCCTAATCGCCAATTTTTCATCATTGGGCTCACCAAAGACCTAACATAAAAAAATGGCGATTGTGCCACTAATGACCGCTGAGACGGCTTGTGGTGGCCATGAAACTTTGTAGGGGTGGGAAATAGGATGTTTCTCCCACCCCTAAAAAGTTTCATTGCCATCCATTTTTGTCTCGTTGATCAAGCACTGCACAATTGCCAAGTTTTTGCCATTGGGCTCCCCAAGGATCCCAACAACAAAAAAAGGCAATTGTGCCACTAATGACCATGGAGACTATCTGTGATGGCCATGAAGCTTTGTAAGGGCAAGGATTAGGATGATTTTCGTACCTCTATAGAGTTTCATGGCCATCCATTGCCATCTCGTCGGTTAGGCCCTGCATAATTACCAATTTTTTGCCATTGGGCTTTCCAAGGGCCCAACGGAAAAAAAGTGGTGATTGTGCCACTAATGACCATCGAGACGGTTCTTATGGCCATAAAAAATTGTAGGGGAAGAGAATAAGATGCATTCTTCACCCTTGCAAAGTTTCATGGACATCCGCTGCCGTCTCATTGGTCAAGCGCTACCTAATCGTCAATTTTTGCCATTGTGCTCGCGAAGGGGCCCAGCCACAAGAAAATGGCGATTGTTTCACTAATGACCTTTGAGACGGCTCGTGATGGCCATGAAACTTTGTAAGGGCAAGGAATAGGGTGCTTCCCCTACCTTTACAATGTTTCATGGCCATTGACGACGGTGAGGCTCTCTAGAATTGTGATTTTTTTGTCATTGAGTTAGCGATTTGGACATTCTATCACTAATGCATTGAGATGGCTTGCGCTGGCCATGAAAATTTGCAGTGGTGGGGAGAAGGATGCTTTCCCTACCTATGTAAAGTTTCATAGCTATGATTGTCGTCTCATAGGTCAGGTGCTATCTAATTGTTAATTTTTTGCAATTGGGCTCACCAAGAAGGCTTGCGATGCCCGTGAAACTTTGTAGGCATGGGGAGTGTGGTGCATTCCTCACCTCTGCAAATCCTCATGGCCATCCGTTTCCATCTCGATGGTGAGGCCTTGCACAATCGCCAATTTTTTTGCCATTGGGCTCGCCAAGGACCCAACGACAAAAATATGGTGATTGTGCCACTAGTGATCGTCGAGACGGCTTGTGATAGCCATGAAACTTTGCACGGACAAAGAGTAGGGTGCTTTCCCCACCCTTGCAAAGGTTCATGGTCATCTATTGTCATCTCATTGGTCAGGTGCTGCACAATTGTCAAGTTTTTACCATTGGGCTGGCCAACGATCCAACGGTAAAAAATGGTGATTATGTCATCCTTGAGCATCAAAATGGCCTGCGATGGCCATGAAACTTTTGAGGATGGTAATTAAGTGCTTCCCTCACCCACAAAAAGTTTCATGGTCATCGGTTGTGGTCTCTTTCCTCAGGCACTGCACAATTGCCCTTTTTTAACCAATTGGGCTCGCCAAGGGCCCAACGGCAAAAATTGGTAACTGTGCCACTAATGAATGTCATGTCGGCTTGTGATGGCCATAAAAATCTTGCAAGGGTGCTGTCCCTACCCCTGAAAAGTTTCATGGTCATCCATTGCCGTCTCGTCCATTAGGCCTTGCACAATGACCAATTTTTGGTCATTGGGCTCGTCAAGGGCCAAACGGCGAAAAAGTGGATATTCTGCAACCATTGACCATCGAGATTTCTTTTGTTGGCCATGAAACTCTTCAAGGGTAGAGAAAAAGATGCTTTTTTTCCTTTTCAAAGTTTGATGGCTGTCCAGTGCTGTCTCGTCGATCAAACGGTGCATAATTGCCAATTTTCTACATTGGGCCAACGACAAAAAATGATGATTGTGCCACTAATGACCATTGAGATGCCTTGCAATGGCTATAAAACTTTGTAGGAGTAGGTAGTAAGGGGCCTCTCCTACTTGTGCAAAGTTTCATAGCCATCCGTTGCCGTCTCATTGGTCATGTCCTGCAAAATTACCAATTTTTTGTCATTGGGCTCCCCAAGGACCCAACGATAGAAAAATGGCAATTGTGCCACTAATGATCCTTGGAATGGCCATGAAACTTTGTAGGGAGAAGGAGTATAATGTTTCCCTACCCGTGAAAAGTTTCATGGCCATCCGTTGTCGTCTCATCGGTCAAGCCCTGCACAATCACCAATTTTTTTCCATTGGGCTCACCAAAGGCCCAATGGCAAAAATGTGGCAATTGTGCCACTAAAATGACCTTTGAGACTTCTTGCAATGGCCATGAAACTTTGCAATGGAATGGAGTAGGATTCTTTTCTTGCTCTTGAAAAGTTTCATGGCCATCCATTGTCATCTTGTTGGTCAGACGCTGCCTCATCGCCAATTTTTTGCCATTGGACTTGCCAAGGGACCCAATGGAAAAAAAATGGTGATTGTGCCACTAATAACCTTCGTGACAAATTGTTATGGCCATGAAACTTTGCGAGGGCAAAGAGTATGATACTTTCCTTCACTCTACAAAGTTTCATGGCCATCCATTGCCGTCTCAATGGTAATTTGCCATTGGGCTTGCAAGCCAAGGGCCCAGCGACAAAAAAATGGTGATAATGACAATTGATATAACTTGTGATGGTCATGAATCTTTGCAAGGGTAGAGAATAGAATTTTTCCCCCACCCATGTAAAGTTTCATGGTTATCAATTGTTGTCTCGTATGTCAGGCACTGCCTAATCACCGTTTTTTTTTACCGTTGAGCTTGCCAAGGGACCAATGACAAAAACCTGGCTATCGTGCCGCTAATGACCGTTGGGACGGCTTGCGATGGCCATGAAACTTTGTAGGAGTGAGAATTTGGGTGCTTCCCCTACCCTTACAAAGTTTCATGGCCATCTGTTGCTGTCTTGTCAATGAAGCCTTGCACAATTGTGAATATTTTTCCATTGGGCTTGCCAAGGGCCAAACGACAACGAAACGGTGGTTTAGGGTACTAATGACCATCGAAGCGGTTTGGAATGGCCATGAAAAATTGTTGAGGTAGGGAGTAGGGTGCTTCTCTTGCTCCTACAAAGTTTCATGGCCATCCGTTGTCATCTCGTTGGTGAGGCCATGCACAATCACCATTTTTTTGCCATTGTACTCGCCAAGGGCCCGATTGCAAAAAATGGCGATTGTGCCACTACTGACCGTGAAGACGACTTGCAATGGACATGAAATTTTTCTAGGGCTAGGAGTAGGATTCTTTTTCTACCCTTTTAAAGTTCAATGACCATCCGTTGCATTCTTGTTGGTCAAGCTTCACAATCATCAATTTTTTTACCATTGGGCTCACCAACGGCCTAACGGCAGAAGAGTGGAGATTGTGTCACTAATGACTATCAAGACGGCTTTCACTCGCCATAAAACTTGGTAGGGATAGGGACTAGGATGCTTTTCCTAGCCTTACAAAAAGTTATGGCCATCCATTGGTGTATCATCGTTCATGCATCGCATAATTGGCAATGTTTTACAATTGGGCTTGCCAAGGGCCCAACAACAAAAAAATGGTGATTGTGCCACTAATGACTAGTGAGATGACTTGCTATGGCCATTAAATTTGTAGAGGTTGGGATTAGGGTGCTTCCCCTATCCCTACAAAGTTTCATGGCCATCTATTGCCGTCTCGTTTGTTACGCACTGCACAATTGTCAATTTTTTGCGATTGAGCCCGACAAGGGCCCAACTGCAAAAAAAATGGCGATTGCGTCAATAATGACCATCCCCACTGCAAAGCTTTATGGCCATTCATTGCCATCTCATTGTTCAGATCTTACACAATCGCCAACTTTTTGCCATTGGATGCCAAGGGATGAACGGAAAAAAAGTGGCAATTGTGCTATTAATGACCATTCATACGGCTTCTGATCGCCATGCAAATCTACAAGTATGGGGAGTAGGATGCTTTTCCCACCCTTGCAAAGTTCCATAGCTAGCCATTTTTATCTCGTTGGTCGTTAGGTACTCCCAGTTGTTGCCAAAGTTTTGCCATTCGGTTCGCTAAGGGGCCCAATGGTAAGAAAATGGAGATTGTGCCACCAATGATCGTCGAGACGGCTTGCGATGGCCATGAAACTTTGCAAAGGAAAAGAGTAGGGTATGTGCCATGATTTTGCAAAGTTTCATGGCCATCCATTGCCATCTCAATGGTAAGGCTTTGCACAATCGCCAATGTTTTTCCATTGGGCTCGCCAAGGGTCAAACGTAAAAAATTGATGATTATGTCACTAATGACCGTCAAAACGGTTTACGATGACCTAAAAACTTTTCAAGGGTGGGGAATAGGATGATTTTCCCATTCCTATAAAGTGTCATGGGTATCACACGCACTCTCATAGGTTATGTATTGTCTAATCACCAATTTTTTGCCATTGAGCCCGCCGCCAACGGCCCAACGACAAAAAAATGGCAATTGCCACGAATGACTATTGAGACGGCTTACGATGGCCATGAAACTTTTCAAGCGTAGGGACTTGGGTGCTTCCCTCACCCCTACAAAGTTTCATGGCATTTGTTTTCATCTTGTTGATCATGTGCTACACAACGAGCATAATCGCCAATCATTTTCCATTGGGCTCGCGAAGGATCCAACGGCAAAAGAATGGCGATCCAGGGTACTAATGACCGTTGAGGCAATTTGCGATGGCCATGAAACTTTCCCAAGATAGGAAGGATGATGTTTTCTTGCAAGCTGCAAATCTAAAGCACAATGATCACGACAAGACCTACATGAATGGGGGACACTACTAACTAGAAGTACATACTAAGCATTGGGAATGATTGATGAACTACCACTCGTGGAGATGCAATTGGAGTTAATTCAAAAATACAAAAGAGCAGCGAAGCTGGTGGTAGGATCCTCTACAGTACAACCCACAAGAAAGAAAGAAACTAGACAAACCTCAAGGAAACAAAAATCTGATAGTGAAGAGACAGAATTTGATGTGCCACCCAGTGATGAAATTAATCAAAGAACAGGGATACTCCCTCAGAGTATCAATCTTCAGAAGGAGAGGAGGATATAAAATCCGCAAAACACGTCTCAAAAAAAGGTCTGCTAGGCTGACAAATACTATACCCATTACGCAAACCCAAAGGTATATGGAAGAAGCTCAAGCCCTAAGAGAAAAGCTCCATAATCATAGGGATAAGGAAAAAAGAAACCTTGGAGCTAAGGCAGGTGATGAGGGAGAGGAAGATGAGAACAATCCATTGGAACACCACAAAGCCGATGCCCTAGAAAAGATCAAATAGTACAAAGTAAGGGTAGCCACGGAGAATCCGAATATTGCCAGTGACATGCGACATCGGATTCAGACTGAGCTCAAACGTAAAGCTGAGAAAAGGGAATGAGAAGAGTCCAAATGGCAATGCGTCGATGATCTAGAATCATCTGATGAATATATTAAAGCAGAGGCCTACAAAACTCATAGAAAGGAGAAAATACTGAAGAGGAAGGTGGTGTAGATCATTTAGAAATTCACACAAAAAATCAAATCAACCAACCACCCCTCCTCCTACTCAAAAATCAGCTAACCGAAGAGTTGAGAGAGAAGACGTGCGAGCAGACAACAACATTGCCAAAGCAAACAACCAACAAAGTGTTGCCAATAACACCTACCACCCAAAATACGGAGGATGTTGAAGGTCAAGAGATTAAACAAACTCCAATTGCACCTAAAGGAAAACATGATAAGGGTAAAATAGTGGAATCAAAAAACACGACATAAGCGGTTACCTCTTACAAACCTTAAAATACACAATAAAAGCCCATGTTCCCCTGCTCACAGGCAATAATAGATGAAGGGAGTCAATTGATAAAGTCTTTTGACATTGAAGCACATTCGGAACAAATCAAGCTACAATTTCAATGTCAAAGAGAACTCTACAACCTACGTGACTTGGAGCCGGAGCATACCAAATGAGAGTTGCTAAAGTAAATAAAGACAATTAGGAATTGCGACAAAAGATTGAGGAATTACAAACAGTGCAATCACAAATCCAGTTGAAACTACAATGCAAACAAGAAATGCTACATATTACTACAAGGAATATCAAGCTTTTAATGAGGTAAATACAAATTTACAAGTAGAGCAACAAAACCTAGAGGAAGAGCTGGCCAAAGAAAAGCAAAGAATGTCAAACTCGGAGAATCATATGCAAATGTGAGAAAAACACTTACATAGCTCCTAGCCATGGAAGAGACACTAGCACCTACAAGTACTTCAGCAACACCACCCTCGTTGATACAAGAGCTACAAGATTTAAAGGCCACCCTAGCTCAAGAGCAATATGTTAGACAAATCATGACAACAGGCCATAAGGCCATTTAAAAAGCAAGAGATGATGAAATTGACAGCTGTAGGAATAGCTGGCAAAGGCCAAGGAAGAGTTGGATGCTCAAAGCGCTGCACATATGGCGACACTACAACAACGGGATATGGCCATTAAAGGCCCAACCAACTACTATGAAAGTTTCTCAGGTGACAGGTCAAGAACAAATTTCAGAACGGATCTTCGACCTCTTACATGCCTAGCACTAGTGTAGAGGTGGCCTTACAGGACTTTGAACATACAGAGGGAAAGGAAGCTCACGAAACTGCCAAAGAAGAAATTCAAACGTGGATCTCAAAAGTGCGTCATCCCTCAGACAAGGAATATCTGTAGTAAAAACTCAAGGTACTCAAATTAGCCGCACTTTTGATGATTACACTTGATGAAGTGGTAAAGAACCGTGTGCATGATATGATTGCACTACCACTAATGAGATAAGAGACTCTCTTATGGAAAAGGAAAATGCTGCCCAGCATTGGGCCCAACCACAAAGGTAACTACAACTCAAATCCAAGCAATAATCGACAACCAATCTTGTGGAGAAAGAAGCGGTTTGAGAAGCGACCAATCAGTGAAACCTAACACAAAAACATGCCACAACATCTCAAGGTCGATCCCACTTTGCCCCATCAATAGAAGGCGATCCTAGGATAATCTCTACAATTAACAAAGTAAAAGACCGGCAGTGCTTAAGTACATTGTCCTAATGAAGCCCGTCGGAAACTTTCCACCAACAAAGAAATATATGGTCAACAATCTCAAAGGAGTCATCACTCAGATGAAGCATGTTCCGGACCTGGCTTGCCAAATGTTGGTAATGATTTCAAAGATGATAATCACCTGCATCATAATATTTGACAACATAGAGGCTGCAGAACATCCTTGTTAGGTATTTCTGGCAGGAGTCAGAGGCTTACTTTGGAACTTAGAGATGGAGATTCCCAGCACAAACATCATCATGGATGCCTGGGTCATGTTTTTGCCTTCACACTACATGCAAACTTTCAAAGAGGTGTCCATGATTGGGTTCTTCGAACTCGACTCATCTATATTCAACCTCATGACTATAAATATCCCAGCTGGACACATTGCCTACCAGAGCACTCTAAGCAATAACGCATTCAGGGAACTCGCCGCCACAAAGGTAGAGATCAAAGCAAGAGCGGAAAGGTTCAAGCAACTCACACGAACACTAGAAAAACAAACACTGGACTACTAAAGAAGCTACATGAAGAACTCCAGTGGTTGACCTAGCAAAGCCAAGCGCACCAAAGTAGACAAATGCAGTTTGCACGAGGACGTGCGAAGACTAGGAAGGGGGAAATGTTTGCAGTCAAGCTAGATGAGTGTCCTTCAAGTCAACCCGTCCTTCCTTAAGTCTATAATTTGGATGTACTCTTGTTGTTTTTCCTAAACCCTTGTAATTATTTTGATAATCTTTGACTCAAAGATGGACAAGCTCTGCGAAGCTGAGGATAAAATATGTAATGAGTCTGAGTCTAGTACAGTCAGCCATTGGCCAACAGAGCCCTAGATATAAAGTCTGAGTAGTAAAGTTGGAAAAGGAGGAATCATTGTTAAGTTTTTGAAGAGTTTGAAGCGTACGGCTAAGGGTGATTTTTCCCTACAACTTGTAATCCACATATCTTGAGTTCTGATAATGACATTTCAATCCTGAAACTTGTAGTGTGTTCGTTGTTTGATGCTCTTTCATTCAAGTATGCTCATTGTCGATTCTATTGTGATTTTTGACTATGAGTTAGAAGGCTAAATCAGATGATTTGAGTGCGATAATGAGTATTTTTTCACATTTCGACTATAGGAGAGTATCCCTAGACCCTAGGGCGACCTATTTGATGTGTTTTGTTGCAGTTTTTGAGACCTAAATTATGATGGATCATGATTTTGGTACCTCCTCAAAATGCGACCAAACTTGGTAGAATAGTATCCCTAAGTGTCTTTGACCCTCTCCTAAAGTTTTGTAGCATTTGGACTCCGTTTGAGTGCCAAAATAGATTGATGGCTGAGGGCAGTGACGTAGGACTTAGGCACATTGTCAGATCCAAGAGCAAGAGATTTGCACGTGTTAGGTATTGAGTTATTCTATCGGCTCACTTTTTTGAGTTTGAAAACCTCAAAGAGTCTTCGTTCCCCATCCGAGTCGCTTCTTTGAGTATTGACATTATGTAAGTGCCAAAAAGCTATGCTATAAATGTCCGTCGCGAGGACTCGCTAACAGAGATCAATGGGCATTCCTTTCACCAAGACAAGTCTCAACGCTAAGTTAGTAAGAAGGGACTTTATATACTTTTAACCAACAAGCTTTCAAGAATTTTATCTTCTCAACTTGATCTTTGTGTCACTCATCTTTAGTTTATTGGTCGTGCAAAAGTTTTTTTCCAACTAATGAGGAAATGGACAAACTCAAATGCACAAATTTTTGGTGGTTGTCCAAGAAAGGCTTGAACCTAGTTGCAAAGATGTAAGAGTTGCTAAAAATCACTTGAAGGGGCATTGAACACCTATAGGATACAACTACCAGGGAATGCTTGCATAGCTAAGAAGAAGATGAAACAAAGGACCATGATCACATTTGAGTAGTTGATGTAAAGCGGCTACTAGGGGATGCTTGGATAGCTAAGAAGTAGATGAAACAAAAGACCATGATCGCATTTGAGTAGTTGGTGTAAAGCAATCTTTAAGGCTTGTGGTTGTATGATGCATTTGGTGATGAATCTATTGCATACGCCACTAAATGTTACTTGCAAGCCCAAGAGAATGCACTAGTTGAACTTGTGTTTTTGTTTATTCTAGATATGTGGCTATTGGTACACCTAATGGATTCAAAATAAATATATTCACTACTTACATTGTGCAAGGACACTCTAAAGAGAAGAAAATGCTGAAGGAAAATTAAACAAAGAAAAACACAAATGTAGTAATGTGCACTTGACCATCTCTTTTTATATAAACACAAAAAGTCTTTTGACTTTCCACTTCCATTGGTCTTTCCATTTCCTAAACTCGCCCTTCACTTATTCCTTGTTGATGTTTTGAAAGGCTATTTATTTTTTCGAGATTGGGGAGATGTAATTGGTTTTTGAATTAAAAAATAGGGTTCTTGTTTTGATTTGAAAGTTGCCCCTTTTGCTCTGCCCATTTGCTAATGCATGCAAGGCTTCAAAATATGCAAATTTTCATTCCCTTAAGTTTTTGGTGATAATGGGAAGGATGGGTAATTATCATGCTAGAAATTAGATTGGACCAAAAGTAGGAAGGATAGCTAAATATTGGCATTGCAATTGCAAAGGCTAGCTAATAGGATTATAGCATTTCCTCAAGGACGGGCAGCCATGGAAGTTTCTCTTCCTTAGGGAAGTGCTTAGGAAGTGTAGGTAAGAGCATCTTGCAACTTTCACCAACAGTTGAATGCTTTATGTGGGCCAAAAACGCAAATGCATGGCCATTGGCCACGTGAAAGTAAACAGGAGACGGGATGAAGGCCACGTGAATAGCAGAAGGTGGTGTGATGGATGCTACTGTGAAGTGAACACCTTCTCAAGGTCATGACAATATGCTTGTTGAAGACGTCCCTTCAGGGCCACACAGTAAAGTGGGCGTCATTTTCCAGCGGACAAGACCATGCGCCCGGCCCCCGGGGCTCGAGCCCTGCTCTCTCTCTCTCTCTCTCTCTCTCTCTCTCTCTCTCTTATACCCACAAATCAGGGGCCACAAAGCGCGCCCATAGACTGCACATTGCAGAAATCATATGCAATTGATGCCCTCTCTGCAAGGTCCACGTGCGGGAAATCTCTCTCTCTCTCTCTCTCTCTCTCTCTCTCTCTCTCTCTCATCGTCTCCTTAGTTTGGACACACGACAGATAGCTATGGGCGGGCGCGTGCAGTGGCTTCCACCACCCTTTTCTTCTCATCTCCGCACAACGTAATCTTGTGACGGTCCACCGTCCCAGCCATATCACAAGTACAGCAAACCTTTCTCTATATCAGAACCGAGATCTTCACTGCAGGTATAGTTTTGACTTTAGACTTGGTCTTCATTTACGTGAAACAGAAACAAGGTTACCGTTTTGGAGCGTTTTTTACGGGTAAAAATGTGGCCTACCTTTCAACAAATACATAATTTATGTAAACACTTGAAATTTGAAGGGCAAGAGTGCCTGCCAAAATCAACTACGCTTAGGGTAAAACCCCCAATACCGGACACCCCCATTTTATGGACAGGCGGGGCCCCATTATAAAGTTAACCTCCATGCTGGCAGAAGTACATGCAAGCATGGGTAGTTTTTTTTTTGAAAGAACAATTGAATTAAATTGAAGAAAAAAGGAAAGAAAATACAAAGCTTCCTGAGAGAGGATAGGAGTACTCCTAGTCTACAAAAGAAAGACCAAAAGACAAGGGGCGATTACATATTGGAGGATAAGAAATTTTCAATGACATACATTCTCTGCGAAGTGTAATGGGATAAAGTGAGCTCTCAGCAAGTGTGCAGTTTTTCCATAGGGGCATCGTAAGATGCATAGCACAAACACATGAAGAGCCATAGTCACTCATGTTTTCTCGATTCAATGGAATGGATCTAGGCAACAAGTTAAAATGTGTTCCACCACTTGAAGGGAAATTTTCCAACATATTGGCAGTTCAAAAGGAAGATCCTAGACACCCCCCAACAGAGCAAGAGTTAGTAGAGATGTGCAAGCATATGCTTGATTAGGTGCCTTCTTTTATGGATGCCCTGGTGAAGACCATAGCACATATAGCAAAGGAATTATTCACTGTGACTTGCACCCATGGAACATCATGACTGATTTCACCAAGGACGGTGTGTGCCACGTGTGGGTGTCATTGATTGGGGATTAGCACTGCAAGTGGGCATTAAGAAGCAAGAAACCCACATTGCAAGTTCCACAAAGCATGCCTTATGCCCATGGAAGGCCCCCGAGCTTTGCAACCCAAAATCTACCTATCCCTACTCTAAAGCCATTGACACCTATATTGCACTTTCTTTTTGCATCAAGGAACTATGTGATTGGTGTAAAGATTTTTAAAAGAATTACAATGTGCCTTGGCAAAAGAAAAAGTAAAAGCAAAAGAAAATTGAATGTGGCATGATTGTCAATATAACGTCAAAAACTATTTAAAGCTCCCACCTAGGCAAAGAAACACTTTGGAAAATATGAGTGAGCATTTGGATATGTACGAGGCTAGAGTCCAACTTAATTAGACGTTTGTTTGCATCCGCTCTAGATTCCAGTTTATATTGTTCACTTTTGTAGACAGTGGTCTTGTTTGATTTGCTAATAGTAACTATCTAATCGAATTTGTAAACATTGGACATGTAAATGCAATTTTTTGTCTAGTCATGGACTATGTAGTTAGATCTTATGTCTCTCAATTCTACACTCTCTCTCAATACTTATGGACCATGGTGCAAAGTGTTTCAATCTAGTGTGTGGTGTGTTGTGAAAATTTAAATCAATTTCCAGCCTTTAAATTTGAAAATGGACGTTTTTATATAGCGATGGACCAAGAACTCAAAGTGATTCGATACAGTACGTGGTTTGTTTTCCAAAATTTATGTCAATTTCTAGACATCGAAGTAGCAAATAAATTTTTTTCTATAGTGATGGACCATGGTGCCTAGTGATTGTCCCTTGTGGTTTGCAAAGATGCTATACGTGCAATATGTTTGAAAATGAGCCAATGGAGCTCAACAGCAAGGCCCCCAATAAGAGCATAGTGGATACCCGTAGAGAAACGATTACAATATCATGAGAGGATCTCAGATATGTAGTGGTTGGTGCCACTACACAAACGCATGAAGCTATGGAGGAATTGAAAACACAGATTCTTACGTCCACATAGACAACGGGGACAAGTGACACTAGGAACCCCAAAGAGTTACAGAGAGACATCAAGATCCTTAGGCGTGACCTCCATGAAATGGAGGAGCGATGTCAAAAACAATC
This sequence comes from Adiantum capillus-veneris, assembly GCF_014529385.1. NCBI lineage: Eukaryota > Viridiplantae > Streptophyta > Polypodiopsida > Polypodiales > Pteridaceae > Adiantum > Adiantum capillus-veneris. The sequence continues at coordinate 21,086 of NW_028221497.1, forward strand.
GATCATGACTATGATTAAGCATCCCAGCACATTGCGGCCACCTCCAGCTTACACAGAAGATGCAGTGGGTCCTTGCCCGATTTGTGGGCACTTTTTTCATAGTTGGAGTGGTGACTACATAATAGCTTGTGGTCACATGTACCATTTTCCATGTCTCATGTAGGACATGGTAAATCAAAAGGAGTCCCATATTTTCAAGGCTCTGATTGACAAACTTATGTATTCTATGTTCAAAATGGAGAAAGACTATCAATGCTTAGTGATGGCCGCTGGAAGGGAGAGAGACTTTAATTTATCTTTATAAACATCATAACCTGGAGTGAATTGCAGTGCCCCCCCCTTGCAATGAAAGTTGATGCTTTGTAAAACTTGTAGTGACTTTTTGAATCATTGTATATGATACCCTTGCAATGAAATCTAAAGTGTTGTAAAGCATTGACTATTTCAACTCATCATATAATGTGTTTTGCAAACTGCCTTGTAATGCTCTAAGTGGATAAAGTGATTTGTGAATGTTTTGATAGACTTACTTGGTGTATATCAAACATGATGGTTGTATACATTAAAGTAGCATTTGACAGTGTTGATAGGCAATGGTAACTTGTGAACTAACCTTATAAATGCAAAGTGTATAAAGCCACCCATTTTTAAATTCATAAATGACAATATGTAGACTCCTATGTTTAAAGATAATAAAACCAACAGGTGAGGCATTTCCCTTGTCCCACAGGCCACATGTCACAAAAAATGAGTTTATATGGCTTCCAATTGTTCGGCACACCACCAAAATGCTAACCTACAATGCTATCCATCACTACTTAGCAATACCCTTCTTTGTCAAGTAGGAGGACAATCATCCACCTCAAGGTTCACGTACCAATCTTGCAACACAAGATTCAAGCTATGCGCATTGCAACCATGCTAGTAAATTGCTCCTCCAAGAGATGCTAGCTACTCTGCAATTTTTTGCATTGTCCATGATGACTTGTACTACATTGGGAAAACCTATTTGATGAACTATCTTTGTTATTATAACAGCTATATAGCTCCTTGACTGAATCTCACGTGAGTTGTCCAAAGCTTTAATAACGCACTCCCCTTGAAAACTAAATAACATCACATTAATAGTAGCCTACATTGCACATTTTACCATCCATCACTAAATATAGTGTATCATGTTTTATCGATTGATTTCAAGATTAGTCTTTCAATTTCCTTTTGGGTGTCTACAAAGAATTTATCCAAGAACATTGTGCGCATCTGGTGATATAATGGAGGTGAAAAATCAGCACCATACTCATCAATCTTCTTCCATGCATGCTTACATGGCTCTCGTGTGACCTTCAATATAGAATCACCTATAAAATAGATAGCTTATGCAAGAGCAGACCGTGTCTCTTCAACAGCAGTTAATCAAAACCTCTACTGACTTACTTGACTCACTCTAGATACATTCCAAACTGGTACTCAGGCGATCCATCTTGAGTACTAGCTCTTTGTGTGTGTGTAGTGGCGAGCATGGAGGGAGCACCACTATTTTGTCCACCTTGTGTTGAGGCAACATTGCATTGGTTCTCTGAAGCCAACCGGCTTGGAGTCGGTATTCTAGGTCGTATTGCATTGGCTACACCTCCTAATAACTCTCTCAAGCATTTTGTAGCACTCTCATGACCTATGCCATTACATCTACCTCCATTTTATCTATTACTTGTCCCATTCCCTGATCCAAAGAAGTATTCCCTAATACAAGGTGCATCTCTTAATATTTCTTTGCCTCATAATTTGCAGCACCAATTATCAATGATCTTACATTCTCTACTAATTGCCACTCAGGCCCGGACACCTTCCCACACCAGCCTTGCACTTTCCATTATTGGAAGCTCCATTGTTTGATCCTTCATCACGAGTCAATGAGAAACTAGAAGTAGATACATTGATGTTCTAGGAGCAAGCATTAGCGTCTATGATAAATTCACAAGCCAACTATGCAATCATACAATCACAAAAATTTTAGGCTTTGTAAAAATTGGATTGAATTGAACATTTGGATAATAATATACATACAAAATGAAACAAAAAAGGACATGAGATTGATGGTAATGAGGAGCGATACATTCCAACAATAGAAATAAACTCCAAGCACCTGGACCGCCTAAATCCTCCACCAAGGATGCTCCCTATCCAACCCTTTCTAGGAAAATAGACACCTACGGGAGGTGGTGAAACATAGTAGATAAGTACGCTAATATAGTGATGAGGAGAGTTGTCGTGCCTTGGCACATGCATAATATGAAATAGAAATATCTACCTCACTCTTAATGTTTTTGATGTGTGGGACCAAATGCTACAATGTACATAGTGTGATATATGCGAAAACCGATGCCATGGTTGCAGGTGTGTACATATCTTGTCAGGCAGGCAAGGCCACGGACGTGGAACCATTGCATGTGTTACCACATTAAATCATGCCTAATTTTCTTTAGGAATGTACAGATTTCAAGTGTTTCAAAGTGGCACGCTTGTTTTGCCTAGAAAGTTCAATGCGGAGCCAAAAATAGCAGGTTCCATACGTAGGCATAAAAGGCGTGTCAAAAGTGCTTACCGAGTGGGAAAATGATTTTCAACATGAATTTGAGACCAATGGGATTTTCCACAAATTTAGGGATTTTTCCCAACTTATTTGGATATTTTACGAACAAAAAGGGGTATTTTTGTCCATAAAACGGTAAAAAATAGCCAAAAAATAGCAAAAAATGGCTCAAAATTCCACACCAACGACAATGCCGTTGTTACTCAATATGAGAGGAAAACTTTAGAGCCAAGAATGAGCTCATTTGGGCATGTAAGCAAGGAGATACAACCATTCCAATAGAGGGTGCTAGTGCAGTCCCGTGTTGCTTTCACTAAATGGTTGAGGCTGTAAGGCCTCCAATTAGGGTTTTCCCTCCTTAAATAACTACATTGGCTTCTGTAATGAAGTTTTGAAGCTTCCATGAAATGGTCACGACGAAGAATCAACGTCAATTTAGGGTTTTTAATAGGTCGAATGAGCACTGCATTTGTGCAATTGGGAGCGAGGCTACACCTAATCTTCCACAGAAAAGAGTTTTCAATTAGTATTGGTTTTTTTTCAAAGTGGAGCTTTCATGGATGGATTTTTGTTCTATGTGAGTGTGTTTTTGGCTTCAAATCATCTACGCCTTGCTTGATTTTGCTAGGAATCCTCACAATCAGAGGCCCGGTGCATTCCTAGTCGCACTGCGCACTTCTTCACACATTTACGCGAAGTAGGCTAGGGTGAGGGTTCAAAAGCTTCATTGAAGGTTTAAAATTAAAGCTGTAAAGCTATGGAGAAACAAGAGCAACAAGGGGTTCGATTTGATCTAGTCACAATGAAAATGTTTCAAGCTTTTGTGGTGTTTATGCAGCAGCAACATCATGCTGCGGAAAGGAGGGAGCTTTCATCAACCAAAGCACTTCAATCCTTGGTGAAGAAAATGGACCAATTTAAAGATAAATATGTAACAAAGTATCTTTGTGGGTATGTAAATGAGATGGAGCTTCATCAAGTGTCCGAAGTAGAGATGGTACAAAGTTTTGAGCTAGCTGTGGTTCCTGAGATCAGAGAGCATGTAAGGGGAATTAGAAATAAGCATGGGGAAACATGGGAAGCATTCAAGTTAGCCTTAAAATAAGAGTATTTCATGGAGGACTCCGAAAGGTTAGCATTGAGGACTTTTTTAGAGTGGATAGTTCGGCCAAAAGAGGGACTTTCGCCTACCGAACTGCTAAGGGAATTTGAACGCCGCTATGTTCAACTTTCAAGGACTAAAAAGGCTACCCTAAACTTGGAGAAGACAAAGCTATTTTTGTAGGCAGCATGTAAAGAGATTCAAGAGAAGCTAGAGTTACTACTTGAGGACAAAGATGCTGAACAAGGCTTAAAGACCGATTGGAATGAGGTCGAAGATACCATTTTGCTGCTAAGTAAGCGACAACGACGAAGAGACAAAATGATAGTCAACCCTACTCAAGTCTTAAGTGTGTCAAGAGTCCTGTAAAGCCTGTGATTGTGTTTCCAAAGAGTGGTAAATCTATCCTTGATGATATTGTTAAAGGAATGCAAGAGCTAAAGTTAAAGCTTACAAGGCTAGAAGAGAAGGGGCAACCGTCAGGTCAACCTACAGGGCAATGACCTCAAAGTAGGAAAGGTTTTGTAAATAGATGCATATGGTGTGACAATACTGACCATGCAAGGAGGGATTGTGAAAGTTTTAAAGACGCTTTGACAAAGGAGCTTGTTTTCTTTAAAGATGAAAAAATTCACTTAAGCGAAATAGGTAAGCTCTTGGGGACAAACTTTGGCAAAGGTGGGATGAAGAAGCTGGCTGAGGACATGGCTACTAGCCATGCCATCTCAATGGTTGAGGCAGCCGCCTATGGGTTGAAGGTGGAGCCTATAAAGAAAAAAGGAGTCAAGGTTGAAGAAGAAGCATCTAATGGGATTGGAGAACTGTGGCCATGGGCAATAGAGTCTGTTGTGAAGGGTAAAATGACTAAAGAGGTCATACATGAAGCTGGAGACTGCATTCGGCTAGAAACAGGTTGGAACGACTTTGTAGATTCTTTGTTAGTGCATGCATACATTGCCAAATGTCAAGCCAATGAGGCCATTTTCGAATAGAAATGTAGGCGTGAGGAGAATGAAGGGCCAAAATGGGCGACAAGGAGGGGAGGCAGAAATGACACAGTGCCTCCTAGTTCACCTTCCATGCAACAGATGCCTGTCCTTGAAGTGCCTATGCAGGAAGCCTCTAAACAAAAGAAGAAGGATGCAACAAAATCTAAAGCAAAGGGTCCGGCCTACAAACTCCATATGGACATAGAGGTGGAAACCAATCTCAAAAAGGTTTTGGAAGAGAGGATTTTAAATAGTAAGGTGGAATTTACCTTGGGTGAGGTCCTTGGAATAGCAAAGAGGGAGTTTCATGAAGAAATAATTGATATCATAAAGAGGAAGCAGCAGTCTCTTACTGAATCTATGCATGTACAAGGTGAAGAAGAGACTTTAAATGCATAGGGTGTATAGGTCTACGACGAGCAAGGTGAAGAAACTATTGTTGGATGCTACAAGTCTAGGGGAGGAGTAAAACACGTTTACTTCTTGAATGATAAGGATGAAGTCGAGACCACTCACAAGAGTTACTACTTGAAGTGTCACTGAGCAAGAGCAACTACTGAGACCCTGGTAAAAGTGGGAGACTTAGAAGAGCCATACATTGCGTTGATAGATCATGGGTCAAAGATTAACCTTATGTCAAAGAGTCTTTATCAAAAGGGAAAATGGACAATTGATATAAATCATGAATGGATGATTCGCGTAGCAAACAACTCATCAAGGGAGTTGTACGGAGCTTGTCCAAATGTAAAGATGACTATGGGGGATGTGAAAGATGACCAAAATGTCTTTGTGCAAGAGATGTCTACATACCCTCTTATCCTTGGACAACCATACATCACTACTACTCGCATGGAAACCAAGGTGATGGATCAACATATGCAAGGATTGTTGTAGGTCATGAGGGCAACAACTTCCCGGGAGGTCACCCATCCCAGTACTGTTCCCGCGCATATGCGCTTAACTGTGACGTTCCACAAATTGGTCTAGCCATCCAGACCCCAAAACCTTAAGGTGTTAGGGACCTCCGGTCTAACCAATTTATGCAAGCCTCATACATAGACACCACTTTGTCACCACAAGTTGGGCTTACCCCAACAAGGATAAGGAACAGGGATGGGAAGCATGCAGTACAGTTCCTTACTGTTTGTGTGGACCATGAAAGGAACCGTGAAACACTTAGAGAGAAACCCTTGCCAAAGACAAAAAAATAATTTAAGTACTACAGAGATATAAGGGGTTTTGGCCATGTACCATTGTGGAGTGGGATTGCAGTGGTACAAGAAGAGAATAGTTCTCGCATGATGTATATGCAAAGGAATGTTTTCTACAAGTTTTGTAGAATTAACAGACTATGGATCTATTGCTTTTACAAAGTGTGAGGACTTGAACGACAACATGTAAATAGTGTACAAAGAGGTTTGAAGATTGTTGACCGCTGGGTCAACAACACAACATAACTCAAGTTTCGTACCAAAGTTTTATCTTTTGCGAGTTATGAAATGCTACGGATTATGGCTATAAACGTCATTTTTAATGAGTAGTTATTCTAGTTTCAGAAGTCGGGGTGCAATGGCACTTCCAGATTGTAAATACAAAGCCATTTGACCCTTTCAATCCCATTTTTGGTTAAACCTAAGGTAGCCTTAGTATATAAGGTACCTAGGTCATTTTGTAAAAGGACTTTTATCATAATCAAACTTAGCGCTGCCGTCTACTGTGTGTGAGAGAGAAAGAGAGTGACTGTGAGCTTCATCCTCTCGCTACTCCCCGCTCGCTCAACACATTGGAGATCCGACTGCACCATTGGTGTAGGCTCGAGGAGAGCTACGCGACAACGCCAAGCATTCCACGCGAGACGAAGCGCATACGCCGACGCATCTACGAGCTATTTGTGGCTGTAAGTGTATCAAACGATGTCCGTTTTCTGCGTGCTAGTAGTCTATAGAATCGTGGCGACATAAGCTACGCATAGGTACTCATAAATTTTAGTTTCGGGCACTTTCAAAATTATGTTTTGTCATTCTACGCGTTTTCCGTAGATGGGTTTAGAGTGAGGGTTTTGAGTGTAGAAGCTTAGGGACAGGTGTATCCTAGTGAGGGGATGGTGTTCCTTAAGTTTCGTACGAATCTGGCATGATTAGGTGAGTTACCTTCTGTATGTGTGTATGTGGCTAGGTGGTGTACTTGAGAGCAGTGAGGTTCTTGATTGTGGTTTAGTTGGCCTTCCAGAGTGTTGTATGTGTAGGATGGTCTCAGCCTGACAAGCTAAAGAGATTTCCTCCATGTGCCTATCGTGTCATCTGTGTCCTCGATTGACATTATGTTGATCTAGGTAGTGTTTGCATGCACTTCATGGGTGTGTGAGTCGCTTCCCGTCCAACAAAGATGAATGGTGTGCTAGAAGATGATGAAAGCATTGCAGGTGTATTTGATGATTGTTCATTTTTGGATACTATGCAAGACTTGGAGTCTTTAGTGGATTGCAATTTGCGTATGGGAAGTGAGGTTGTGAAATTTTGCTCAATAGAAATGTACAAAGTCATTGAGGATTTCAAAAATGCTCAAGGTGTTCATGTACGAGTGGAGACTAAGTATAAGTCTATGGCGAAGAAAGTGAAACCAGTGGCATTATGTCTACCAAACGATTGCACAAATAAGATGGAACAAGCTGCTTTTTGCAACCTAGCCTTCACGACCCAAGCAAGATTGGACACAAGTTCATACAGGATTCTTTGAAGGAGTAAAAGGTTGGTTGCGAGGACAATTTGACAAAAGTTGAAAAGATCTGCTTTGAAGACATGCTTGCTCCTACGGAAAATATTTTACATTTGAGCCTCATGAGATAGTGTGTGTTGATCCATCCATTGTTGCTCCTATGTTGATCATCACTATCCCTCATGTACCTTGGAACTTGTGGCCTATTCCAATTCGCCTATTCCAATTCGAAAGGCTCATTTGCCAAAACTTATTGAGTTGCTTAATGAAAAGATCAAGATGGGTATTTTGGAGCCTTCTTGTGCTCCATATTCAAAGAGGTGGTTCACAGTTCCGAAGAAAAATGGTTCTTTACGCTTAATATAGGATATCCAACCTATCAACAAGGTTATAATTAGAAATGTGGGTACAAGACCAATTGTAGATGAATTTGCAGGAAGGGAAATATATTCTATGGAAGATTTTTACTCAGGGTATGATTAGTTCCAACTAGAAACGGAAAGTAGGGATCTGTCTACCATGATGACACCCTTGGGTTTGGTAAAGATATGCACTGACCTCAGGGAGCAACTAATTCAGATGCCATATGATGAATGGTATGAAGAAAGTCCTACGTGACTTCATACCTCAAACTATAATGCCTTTCCTTGATGATGTGCCAATCAAAGGATGTGATGTAAGCGATATAGATGTGGCTCTAGACTCGAGGGGGTGCCGCAAGTATGTGGAAAATCATATCAATGATGGTGATGAGATCTTGTCAATGCTGGAAGAGTGAACCTTACCAATCTATGTTATCTGGATTCCACATTATGTGCATGTGGCAGAACCTTTTTATCAAGGTTTGAGCTCGGGGGGTTCACCATTTAGTACCCCCCTATATAACATGTGTTCATGGGGTATTTAAAAAAACCCTCTTTTAACATGTTTGGATTTTTTTCAAAATTGAATATAAAAACCCCTTAATTTAATGTATCTCTATTGAATTGCCTAAATGGTTGGCATTTTAAAATCCCTCCTTTGGAACTCATGTTATATATTAACATGATTACATAGTGCACCCCCCCCCCCCCCCCCCCCCCCCCCCCCCCCCCGAGCTTTTGAGAAAGAACCAAAAGTTTCAATGGGAAGAAATGCATACCCATGCCATGAGAAATTAAAGAAGTTGTTGCTTATGTCTCCAACTTTGAGGAAAGCAAACTATAAATATGGAAGATATGTAATTGTGACAGTGGATACTAACCCCATAGGAATTGGATGGGTGATTGGGCAAGATGATGATGATGGCAAGGGATATGTGGTGAGATTTGGAGAAAAAGTCCTAAGTGCTCATCAACGCAACTATCCACAAGTAAAAAGAGAGTTATGGGGAGTAGTCACAGATTGAAATGTGACAAAGAGTATTTGATAGGAGCAATTGTAATTGTGGAGAATGATTATCTACCCCTTCTTGGAATGATCACAAGCTGTTCAACTCCCGACATTGCTATGTTGAGATGCATTGCCTACATAAAGTCCTTGAATTCAAAATTTAAGCATATTTCAGGGAAAGATAATCCAATTGCGGATATGCTTTCAAGAGCAAGGTATGAAAATGAAGAATACATGGTTGTCGAGGGCGATGATGTAGACACACAATTGTATAGTATCTCTCATGTCAAGGGTGATCATGTTTGCCTGTCAAATGTACTTGAGTCATTTACAGAGGATTTATATCAAGGTGACTGGTTGCTCATTGGATGCTATTTGAGAGCACTTTGACAAGGCAAGAAGGGTGGACCGACCAAGAGTTCAAAAGAATACAAAGAAAGACCTATGGCATTAGGAAGAGAATGGGGTCTAGGAGGGCCTCTTTATTTGGTAGTTTAAGTAGGTCAAACCTTTAGTATTAAGAAAGTAATCAAAGGACAACTTTTAAATTCAAAAAGACAAAACGGCTAGTTTATTTGAATGCAAAGTTTCCCCCCAAAATTGATTTTAAAATCTAGCTGGTAAAACCATATCATGTAGCACATCTATGGAAAGAGATCAACGTGTAGATTGTAGATCTATGATCTCCGCTTAAATCGGAGATCATATATGGGAGTTTTGGAAGGCCTAAATTTATTAAATTTCCCACCTCCTTTTTGGGGGAAAAAGTGCATCCTTTGACCACTCTTACACATCTCTTACACACACCCACCATTCTTGCACACATGGCGTACACCTATTCGTCAAAAAAATGTTAATCACCTCCATAAGCTCATGGAAAATAAAGAGGCCCTTCTGCACCCCATCCTCTTCTTAATGGATACATTTTGAAAAATGGGTACTTATAGAAGCGTCCAAAACAAAGAAATGGAATATCGCTGAGAGTCGTGAATGATAAGGATGGTCAAAATGAGCTTATGAAAAAGTTTCATGAGAGTCTTAATGCTAGACATAGAGGTGTATGGGCCACCTTTACTAAAATTAAAGAGAGGTATTGGTGGAAAGGTATGTATAAATATGTATCTCACTTTGTGGAATCTTGTGAAACCTGTCAAATGTATTCAAATGTACATCATTGTGATGGGTTGCACCCTACTTGCCCAGTGGCCATGCACTATAAGTGAGTAGTAGATCTAGTTAAAATGCCATTGGGCTTATGGAAAATGAGATACATAGTGCTTGCACAGGAAGATCTAACCAACCAAGTTGAAGGCCGTGCTCTAAGAACAAAAATCACAGAAGGGGTATGTAAGTTCCTCTTGGATGATGTAATTAGCTGTTATGGCTGTGTTGGGAAAATAACAGCGGACAGGGGTGAGTTGGATGCTGACAAAGCAAGGGATTTTTTCTCTAGGTTGGACATTGAACTTGCTCTCACTACTGCATATAATCCTCAAGGGGTATGTAAGTTCCTCTTGGATGATGTAATTAGTCGTTATGGCTGTGTTGGGAAAATAATAGTGGACAGGGGTGAGTTGGATGCTGACAAAGCAAGGGAGTTTTTCTCTAGGTTGGGCATTGAACTTGCTCTCACTACTACATATAATCCTCAAGGAAATGGTAAATCAGAGCGTGGGTATCCTCCTGTCATTAAAGCTTTGGCTAAGGCTTACAAAGGTAAAATGGGAGAGTGGCCTAGGTTATTGCCTTATGATTTATGGACTGATCGTACAAATCATAGCCTAGTTACTGTTATAAGCCTTTTGAGTTATATGGTCAGAAACCTATAATGCCAACCGAGGATATAATTCCCGCATGGAATGTATTGCCTTGGGAAGATAGAATGAGTAGGGAAACCTTCTTGCTTTGTGCATATAATAGTTAGAAAGAAGGACCCAAGATATTGAGATTGCAGTAGCACGATTGAAAGATGCAAGGTTAAAGAATAAAGACAGATTTGATAAGAGGCATAGGCTCAGACCTAAAGCTATTGAGGAAGGTGATTGGGTGTTGGTGTATGATAGCAGTCTTGACAACCAACATTCAACAATAGGAAAGCTTTTAAAGAGATGGTTTGGTCCTTATGTGGTTCAACATGTACATAGGAATGCAACTTGTACCTTGCATAAGTTGGACAGGACAGAAATGAAGATTTCCATCGTAGGGAAAAGAATCAAATTATTCAAAAGAAGAGGTGATACAGATCCCTTTATTCACAGGAAAGTCAGAATGAAGGGTCTAATGAAAATGGTATGGATGTGGATGAAGAATGAGAGGATGATACATTAGATTTTGTTGCAAGCGATGATGAAATCGACATGTATGTGGACTTAAATGAAGACTGAACTTGCTGCAAAAAGATGTGGCACATGCCGGAGGATGTGCACGTTTAGAGGGGGTGGATTTCATGCCGCGACATGTGCATAATGTGAAAATAAAAATATCTAACTCACTCTTAATTTTTTTGATGTGTGGGACCAAATGCTACAATGCACATAGTGTGATATATGCGAAAACTGATGCCATGGTTACATGCCTGTACATACCTTGTCAGGCATGCGAGGCAAGGGACGTGGCATCGTTGCAGGTTTTACCACATTAAATCATTCCTAATTTGCTTTAGGAATGTGCAAATGTCAAGTGTTTTGAAGTGGCACACTTGTTTTGCCTAGAAAATTTAATGCGGACGATCTTGGCAAAAAATAGCAGGTTTCATGTGCGGGCATAACAGACGTATCCAAAGTGATTATCAAGTGGGAAAATGAGGTTCAACATGAAATTTGATCCCAATGGCATTTTTCCCAGCTCATTTGGGCATTTTACAAACAAGAAGGGGTATTTTTGGGCAAAAAAGACGATAAAATGGTCAAAAATAGCAAAAAATGTGTCAAAAATGCCACATCAACGATAGTGCCGTCATTGCCCAAGATGAGTGGAAAATGTTGGACCGAATAATGATCTCATTTGGCCATACAAGCAAGGAGATACAGCCATTCCAATCGAGGGTGCTAGTGTAGTCCTGTGCTGGTTCCACTACATGGTTGAGGCTGTGAGGCCTCCAATTAGGGTTCCCCTCCTCAAATAAGTACTTGGGCTTCTGTAATGAAGTTCTGAAGCTTCCATGAAATGGTCATGATGAAGAATCAAAGCCTCAATTTAGGGTTTTTAACAGGTTGAATGAGCACTGCATCTGTGCAATTGGGAGCGAGGCTACACCTAATCTTCACACACACAAGAGTTTTGAGTTAGTCTTGGTTCTTTTTCAAAGTGGAGCTTTCATGGATGGATTTTTGTTCTATTTGAGTGTGTTTTTGGCTTCAAATCATCTACGCCTTTCTTGATTTTGCTACGAATCCTCACAATCAGAGGCCCGGTGCGTTCCTAGTCGCACTGCGCACTTCTTGACAATGTTCCATTGCAACAATAGAAATGATCCCCATGCACTTGCACCATCTAAACCCTTCACAAGGATGCTCCCTATCCAAACTTTTTTCTTATAGATAGACACCTACGGGAGGTAATTAAATGTAATAGACAAGTATTCCGGTGTAGTGATAAGAAGAACTCCATTCCATCTATAGAAACGAGCCCGAGGCACTTGCACCACCTAAACCCTTCATGAGGATGCTCCCTATACAAACCTATTTCTAGACAGATAGACAATCGAGGGAGGTAACTATAGAGGAGGCATCGTAAGAGAATAGCGTCTCTTATTGACATGGCTATGGTGAGTGAAGTGTCTGCAGAGAAGAAGAGAGAGAAGAGGATAAGATAAGGCCCATGTGTGTTGAGCCACAAAATGAAAGAGAGTTTTTTATTACTTTCAAGGCTTTTATAAACCTTACAATATGTTCACACCCTTGGCCGCCCAAGTTCAGGTTAACCCTAGCAATCGCTTCCTGTTAGCAGCAGCTAGCACATGCTACACCGATTATGCACCAAGCTAGGGATGTGCTATTGTGCACAATATTCCTATTCATTGTATAAGACCTTGGGGTCAATTAGGAGTTCCAAATTGTATAAGCTTAGGCTAAAGAGCTCAATTTTATCCCATAGTTGAAGGGCTCGAAGCCCAAAACTATAAAAGAGCCCTATGCTAAATGAGAAGTCATTCTTGGGTGAGCTCTCTTTTTTGTAGAGTGGATGGTCATGAGGCTCATGGGCTTTCCATGTCCATGTATCTTTTGATTTCTAATAATCAATTGCACTTTCTTTCTTATTATTTTTCTTTGTTTTGATTATGTGGAGTGAGATTGTATTAGTGTGATGTTAGGTCTCTAATCCTTTTTTTAGTTAATCTCTTCTATCGACACCATTGGCCATGGTGTGTGAAGGCTATGCCTTCCCTCTCTTTCTCTTTCTCTACAAGGTGTGTGGTTAGAATGTGGCATACGTAGTTGCATTGCAACTAGGATGTTGCTACAACGCCTTCCAACACCCCCTTCAGCCAAACTTGGTGTTATCATTATCATCATATGCCCCCTTGGGCTAAGTTCTTCACTCTAATGACATAGAGAATTTTTGGTATACTCATTAACCATGGGTTTTAGGTTTTCTCACAACCTGGTGCTACTACCAAACTACCAACATGCAACATTTATGGTTTAGAAAAATAATATAAACTTGACGTCGTCACAGATGACGTGAAACTGTTGGGTTTGTGGCCTTTAGCCTAATGCAAACAACTTGTGTGAGAACCGTCTCTTGTAAGAAGTCCAAGAAGCAAGTAATCATCTGAGGGCACATGGCTTATCACATATGCCAGTAGATGAGTTGCACAAGAGTCCAAATTGCCATTCCAATCAACATGGCTTTTCCACACTTTATGGAGGCATTCTTGACCTTTGGAGAGTTTCCCCTTGACCCTTGGGAAAAGGCACTTGTGACCCTTGAGAGGTGCATCAAGGAAACATCCAACAAAGAGTTCAAAGGAGTCTTCTTGGGCAAGTCTACAAGGCATCAATTTTCTAAGGCTTCAAATTTTCTCTGGCTATTGTAATATTAAAGCTAAAACTTTTGCATCCAAGCACAATGAATAAAGCAATATATGTCTACACATTCATCATTCAAGACAATTTTTGTGCTTGTACGGAGTACAAACATTGGCTTTGGGTTAATCATCAAAATTCTAAGACTGCTCCAAGGCACATTGGGAGAGAAAAATAGAAAAATAAATTTGCAAGGGGAGGAACACTGCAAATTTGCATTGCATTTAGTTTTCCATAATTTTCCAATTTTGCATTTAAATTTTCATTCAAGAAAAGTGACAAGAACTTCTACGAGCCCGAACATTTCAAGGATTGCCGGAGTTTCAAAGCATGTAGCAGCAGCAACAACATCTGAACTGTAGCACTATAGAAGAGATGGAAATATAGCTATTGTTGGAATTAGGGTTTCAGAGAAACACACACAGCTTGGAGAAGACGAAGGAAGCTCACAACACACAATAGAGAGTGTGTTACTTAGTGTGCAATGGAAAGATAGATAGCCCTAGAGTGATGGGCGTATATACAATGCTCGGGGGAAAAAACATCCTAAAGAGGGAAAAAATGCCCCGACGGTCCTAGTGTGTTCACACACATCACTACCACATGTATATGGTAACAAATCCCCCCTGGAGTGATGTGGTGAACGAGAGTTGGCACATGAGTAAAGGGAAGTGCCATGCCCTAAGGACATGATCAGTCCACAAAGGGGAGTAAGCCTAAAGCTTTGCGGAAAGCTTCCATCTTCTCATGAGACAATGCCTTTGTGAAAAGATCTGCAAGGGTGTTCTGTGTTGGCACATAAGCCAAGTTCATCTCTCCTGCTGAGAGCCTCTCCTTGACATAGTGGTAATGCACCTCAATGTGCTTTGTGCGAGCATGAAAAACTAGGTTCCTCACAACTGCCAATGTGCTCTGACTGACAATGTAGATAGTGTTGGTAGTGTCCTGTCCAACACCCAAATCAGCCATAAGGCGTCTGAGCCATACACACTCAACCGTAGCTATGACGACTGCCCTGTACTCAGCCTCACAACTCGAAGTGGCCATAGTAGGTTTCTTCTTGCTCAACCATGATATACATGAACTGCCAAGCATGAAACAAAATCCTCTTGTGGAGACTTGCATGTCAAAATAACCAACCCCAATGTGAGTCCGAAAAAGAATGTAAGTCTGGCGGCAATGATCCCCCCTTGGGATAAAACAAGCCAAGATGTATAGTGCCACTAAGGTAGCTAGTGGAAAATCCTCTTGACAGCCTGCCAATGCTTAGACCCTGGGCTATGCATAAATCTGCTGACCCGTGAGACTGCAAACTGAATATCTGGCCTCGTGTTGTATACATAAATGAGGCAGCCAACAACAGTTTGGTAAAGAGTGACATCAGCAGGATCACGAGCATCATGTAGACTCAACTTCAAACCTATTTCCATGGGAGTGGCAATAGGTTTGCAATGCTCAAGTCCAAACTTACATAGCAATGTCTCTATGTAACTTTTTTGACACAACGCAATACCACCATCACACTGCTTAAACTGTATGCCCAAATAATGATGCAACAACCCCAAATCTTTCATCTTGAAAGTAGCATTCAAATCAGCCTTAAATTCAGCAACATGTCTCTAATTCGGTCCAGTGATCAACAAATCATCTACATAAAGAACCACAATGAGAAGTACATCACCCTCACGCTTTACATACAATGTGCTTTCTGTTGGACTGTTACGAAAGACTTGTTTGACCAAATGAGTGTCAGCTTTCTCATACCAAGCACGAGGAGATTGCTTCAACCCATACAAAGCCTTGTTGCATTTGCACACTTTGCCCTCTTGTCCTTTCTTGACAAAACCGCGAGGCTGCGTTACATAAACTTCCGCAAATATGTCACCATTCAAGAAAGCAGTAACAATGTCTGATCGATGTATATCCCAGCCAAAATGAGCTGCCAATGCACATAGAAAATGCACAGTCATCATAAGACAAGTGGGAGAAAAGGTCTCTTCATAATCTATGCCTTTTTGCTGTGCATAACCCTTTGCAACAAGTCGAGCCTTATGGCGATCGATCTCACCATCCGGCTTGCATTTCAACTTGTAAACCCACTTCGTACCAATGGACTTTTTACCAGGAGGCAAATCACATAAAGTCCATGTGTCATTTTCTATAAGTGCATCATATTTTGATTGCATGGCAGCCATCCAATTTTTTGAATTATGTGCTTCATCAAAAGACAGAGGCTCCTCAACATCATGTAAGCTAGACACAGCCAAAGCATAATAATCTGATGCATAAGATGGATGGCGAGAGCCTGAACGAGTACGACTAGACAAAGGTGCATCCAATTTACTGTCACGCAAAGTGTGCACCAGCCATTTTGGCATACCTCTAGCTTGCTCATTTTCAGCCCTTTCTCATCAAGTACATCATGTACATCTGCATCAATAATATACTGATCTGTAACATTTTTAGAAACCCACATAGGCTATACATTTGCCTCATTGGAACTTACATTCGTATTTCCAACACCAAAAAGAGGCAGCAAAGTGTCATAAATGTCCTGTGAGCTTACATTACTGTCTCTAGTACATGACAGCAAGGGCCGAATAGAATCTTGCACAAACACTACATCCCATGAAACTAGAATACGTTTGTTTGCCGATGATACAACTTGTAACCTTTGCTTTCAACACTATAACCAACAACAATACATTTGACAACCTTATCATCCAATTTTTTGTGCTGTGTTTGTGGCACCAAAGCATATGCCAAACAACCAAAAACACGCATGTGCTCAATAGAAGGCTTTCTATCATGCCATGCTTCATATGGAGTAATAGACTGCAAAGCTTTCGTATGACACCTTTTTAGTACATAAGTGGTGCACATGATGACCTCAAGCCAAAAAGAATGCGGCAAAGCTTGACTTTTGACCATACATCGTGCCACTTCCGTAAGTGACCTGTTTTTCCTCCAGCAAAAACATTTTGCTGAGGTGTATAAGGCACTGTACATTGGTGTTTTATCCCACGACTACCCAGAAATGCATTGAAATCATGAGACATATACTCCCCCCCTCGATCGAAATGGAGGGTTCCTATAGTACATTTCGAGACATTTTCAGCCATAGCCAGAAATTGTTTCAAGCACATAATGGCAACGTATCTTCTTTTTGCCCTTGTCACCAGAATTTCCCGACGATGTGCTGCCAGCAGAAGCATTGGGAACAAAAGTTTTCCCACTCGCAGCAGAACCATAAGACGTGGCTGCATTGCTGTTACCACCCTTTCTTTGAGAAGCAATAAAAGCCTGTTCAACTGCACACTATCTAGTCATGTTTTTTCTAGAAAGTGACTCTTGCAACAGCAATGTGCATAATGCATCAAACTTGACAACTTCTGGATTTCCTTGGGTCATAAGTCTCCAAGTACTAGCAAAAGTCTAGTAAGAATCTGGTAAGGCATCAAGAATAGTCTGCACAAGGGAACTGTCTGAAATGACTTCACTTGCAGAAATAAGTTGCTCATTGATATCCTTGACACCAGCAAGAAAAGTGTCCATATCATCTTCCTCATGCATAATCTTCGACTCCAACTCTTTACGCAGAAAACCAATTTTAACCTCATTGTGGCTTGCATGAAGACCTCATAGAATATCCCAATCTTGTTTTGCAGATTTTGCTGAACGGATGTGAAGAGCAATGGTGCGCTTCACAGGAAACACAATCATGCATGAGCCTGCGCATCCTTTACATCCCAATGAGATTGTCATGTGGTAGGAAAAACAACTCTAATAGCAGCAAGACGTGCAACATCCTCAACATCACCTACATCCTCAGAACCCGGATGTACATCAATGCCCTGCACAATATTCCATACCCCCTTTGACACAAGAACGTGTTGCATCATATAAGCCCACATAGGGTAATTGTCCCCATCCAACCTGTCCTCAACAACAAACATCTTGAAGATATCTGTGTTATTGTCAGCCATGGTAAATGTTGCACCTGATGTGAAAACTGCCCAAAAATAGAAGAAATGGAGCGGAAACAACACGTGCTATATAGCACAAACCGTAGAAGACTGTAAGACACCTATTATGCAAAAATCGACACTGACAGAAATTCTGCACAAAATGAAGAAATTGCCTATGCAGACCTGCCTGTAGTGGAAACGAAGGCCGAAATGAGCCCGAATCAGAAATCTGACCAGACCTGCAACGCTCACCAAACCTCATTGTAATCGGAGAAAGTGAGAAGGCGTGTGCTTGAGCAGCTGGCTACTAAGCCTGGGAGGACGTAACCTGCTTTGATACCAATTGCTGGAATTAGGGTTGCAAAGAAACACACACAACTTGGAGAAGACGAAGGAATCTCACGAAACACAATAGAGAGTGCGTTACTTAGTGGGCAATTGAAAGATAGATATCCCTAGAGTGATGGGCGTATATACAATGCTCGGGGGGAAAAACCTCCTAAAGAGGGAAAAAATGCCATGGCAGTCCTAGTGTGTTCATACACATCACTACCACATGTATATGGTAACAGCTAGTGGCTCGTGACTTGGCAGTCATTGTGGAGACCTACTTCTAGTCTACGTGATTACCTAGTCTATGTGACTTCTACCTGTGTGGAATTGAGTCGCTCACTTGCAGAAACCAAAGTCCAAGGGGAGGATTGTAGGGTTTGTGTCCTTTGGACTAATGCCAAGAGCTGGTGTGAGAACCGTCTCTTGTATAGGAAACAGTTCAGTAAACAAGTAAGCATGTGAGGGCACATGTCTTAGCACATGTGGAAGATAAGTTGCACAAGAGTATAAATTGCCATCCCAATTAGCATGCCTTTTTCACACTTTATGGAGCCACTCTTGACCTTTGGAGAGTTGCCCCTTGACCCTTGGGAAAAGGAACCTGTGACCCTTGAGAGGTTCATCTAGCCACTAGACGCTACTATATATGTAGCTAGTTTCTTGTACACATTTCCAACCCATTATCATTGTATGCGTCTTGTCAGTTTTTATAACATAATCAAGTTATGTTTTGAGTCTTCTCTCTCTCTCTCTCTCTCTCTCTCTCTCTCTCTCTCTCTACTAGTGTAAGTAAGCAATGCTATCACCATGAATGCTAGTCTTGTTGATCCACCCTAGCCCAACAAAAATGGTGTGTGTGTGTGTGTGTTTGTGGCACCAATCTTTGTCAGTGACTGCATCGAACAAATTGGTAAGCATGATATTCGTGGTGTTCTTTGCTTTCACAAACCCAACGCAGAGAATACCAAAGCCATGGTGAGAATAAGGTAAGCAGAGAATGCCAAATCGGGAATCCATTCATCTTTTTTTGCCTCGACCTTGAAGGCGCAGGCAGGGGAAGGGGCAATGGTAGAGGTCACGACAGATCAAAGACGAAAGGCGCTCCAACATAGCATCTTGACCTCATCCGAGATCTTGGGAATCTTATCTGTTGTGTAGAACCCGAGAGGACTGCTCCACACTATACAAACATGAAGACCTCTACGATATATTCTTCTAATGCACAACAGAGTCTTGTTCCCCGAACTGAACTTTCCCACATCATACATGTAGAATCCCATTGTCTGAGAGAAACAACTCCTATACCTACTCGAAAATCTCAAGAGCGAGGAGCCTATGAGGGTAAGCATAGCTAATTCTATCTTCTCCATGGCGTGCAGAGAGCACTTCACGTCAAGATTTCACGTCAAGTGGGAAAACACCATAGTTGCTCTAGTGCAATGATGTGAAGAGTTGTGCCTAAAACTTCTCAGCCTTGTCTTCTGAAATGACTCTTAATCTCCAAGCTTAGACCTATAGACCAAATCTCTAATACCATCTGGTACAGTAGGCAACGAAAGCGGATGTGAAGAGTTGTGCCTAAAACTTCTCAGCCTTGTCTTCTGAAATGACTCTTAATCTCCAAGCTTAGACCTATAGACCAAATCTCTAATACCATCTGGTACAGTAGGCAACGAAAGCGGATAGTGTCTCTTATTGACATGGCTATGTCGAGTGAAGTGTCTACAGAGAAGAAGAGAGAGAAGAGGATAAAATAAGGCACGCTTGTTGAGGCACAAAATGAAAGAGAGTTTTATTACTTTTAAAGGCTTTTATAGACCTTACAATATGTTCACACCCTTGGCCGCCCAAGTCTGGTGCACTCATAAGGAGCTCTCCATTCTAGCTATAGAAATGATCCTTAGTAACTTGCACTACCTCAACCCTCCACGAGGATGGTCCCTACCCAAACCTGTTTCCAAGAGGGTAGACACCTAGGGGAGGTAACTAAACGTAAAAAACAAGCACGCCGATGTAGTGATAAGGAGCGCTCCATTCCAACTATAGAAATGAGCAACAGGCACTTGCCCCACCTAAACCCTCCACGAGAATGGTCCCTACCCAAACCTCTTTACAAGCCGATAGACAACCAGAGGAGGTAACTAAACGTAACAAAAAAGCACGCAGGTGTAATGATATGGAGCGCTCCGTTACAACTATAGAAATGAGCCTCAGGCATTTACACCACCTAAATCCTCCACGAGGATGCTCCCTACCAACCTTGTTTCCATGCGGATAGACACCCAAGGGAGGTAACTATTGTGGATTTTAGAAAATATAGGGATAAAAGTTATCTGGACTAAAGCCAAACAAGTAAATCTCAACAAAAATTGCTAGTGGAATCTTGATAGAGTGTGCCAAAATGGAGGGCCAAGAGTAGGGGACAATGTTTATATAGTCACCTCCAAATATGGGGTCCGGGAAGACGAAATAGGAGGGCCCGTCGGACATCGATTCTCACCTAGCGGGGACCGAAGGGCTAAAAGGGATTCCTGGCGGGCTAAGATGAAGGGCCGGCTCTAGCAAGTTATTGTGAATTCGATGTTATTAACACTCTGTAATTACCACTTCACACTTCATGTGAAGACGTGAATGAAATCCCTGCTCTTATAGAAAAACATTTAGGAGCACAAACACTATAACATATGCGCGGTATTATCGCTCACATTACCGCAAAAAAACAAACAAAACCGTACGCGGCAAATACTGCGGCAAAGCTGGCGGTAATGGTCTAGCGGTAACTGATGCGGTAATGGATGTGGCAATATTTCCGCAAATATTACCGCGTGCTTTGCTGCAACAGTACTCGCACATATTACCGCGTCAGGCTTATCGCGAGCATTACCGCGAAGGGATTTATTTTAAAAAAATAGATGATCGTTTGGATTGTCCTTTGGAGGACCATCCAAAAGGTCATCTATTTTTTTTTTTTTAAAGTTATTTTACAAAATTATTATTAATTACAACAAAATATCACAATTGGACAATACATTGAGCCAAAAAAAGATTGATAATTTCATTTACATAAGTGGAATTACAATTGGGGGAGGTATTGAGCCAAAAAATGATAGGTATTGCTTTTACATAAAGGGCAAAAAAAGCCCGCGTGTACAAAATAGAGTATGGTCATGTGGGATAGGGCAAACGGGGCCCGCGTATACAAAATAGAGGATGCTCATGGGGGAGTTGGCAGCATTTCACGTGGAACTCCTTGACTCTGCAAAACCATAAAAAAGAAACAATTAACACTTTGTTATTTAATATTTGATATAAAATCAACAATTTGATTATTTAGATAAGATTAAACTTACATGTTGTAGACTTTTGCACGCATTTTCGAACTCCTCTCGAGAGATCATTTGATTTTCAAACAACCAACACCAAGTTTGATACTTGGTATGGTTCTCTCTATATCTCTGCACTTCTCTGTTCGGGCGACTCATGGTAATGTTATACTGACAAAAAATAGCAACCAATTAATTAAATGAAAAACATTAGATTTTTTACAATAAAACTAATATTTTTACTTACATATTTGTCTTTCCAAGCCGTTTTTCCTCCCGAACCATAATGCGTAGGAGTCTGATGGGATCTGGCCTCAACTTGACGCGTATACATCCTCGCACCGGTTGCCCTTTCGTCCTCTTTCTCGCCCATAGCGGTCTCCCACTCCACATCATGGACATTTCCTGGCCGATAGCTATGCTCTGGATACTCCATTGTCTTCTTTGCCACTCTCCTCACACTAGATTTTTTGTTCTTCAGAAATTTTTTGACATGCTCTTGCAACCATTGCCTTGAGAATTGTTGCCCCTCAGGGTTGGGGAAACTCATGTGCATGGTTGTCTCTATATATGTGAGATTGTAGGGATCTTGCTGATCAAATTTGAGAAAACAATTGATACATGTGGAGTGGATTAATTGGTTGACGTGTGTGCGGAATCTCCTGCCCTGTGCTGTCCCGAGATCCACCATACCTCCTCTATGAACCTGGTAGTATAACCCGCGAGCATCTGGTGAAGGCATGTCATGGTCCTCATCTTCTGCTGGAGCAGGGAGCGGTGACCGTGGAGGAGAATCTGTAGTACTTTACCCCCCCCCCCCCCAAAAAACAACAACTAGCTCCGCTCCCTCGTCGAGATCGAATGGCGCTAGCGCGCGAGCTGCTCTGATGCTGACTGCCAGAAGAGCGCCGACGTGAATCTGGGACAGAAGGTGGGATAGGTGATGGATAGGTGGACGCCCGTGGCGTCGCACCCAACGGCGTCGGACCCTGGGGCGTTGGACCCTGTGAAGGAAAAGTTGAACCTAGAGCTGTAGCTGGAAAACTCTGCAGGTATGGAGTGCCACCAGTTGGAGTAGAGACCTCTGATAATCCAAAAGCTGCTAGCTGCGCGGGTAAATAGCGCTGTGTAAGGGTCTGCTGTCAACCTAACCACTCAGCCCGAAGACGCAATGCCCTCTCCACATCTGGATCGGTCACAGGTACGACAGTGGAGCCACCTAGAGCGTCCCGAAACCAGCCGAACCTTGATGATGACTGCTGAGGCGACGACTGTGAATGATAGGCAGAGAGAGCGTCGTGATATGACATCCCGTCTGCCATGAAATCCTCAATGCTGCGAAAGCGTGGTGTGGAAGAAGAAGACATGGTCTGCATTTATTACGACAAAGATTAAACTAGGATATAAAATTTGAATATATGATTAAAAATTTACACATTGATTTTTTTCAAACATTGGATTCTCTATAGTATCCAATGTTGAAAGAATCCAATGTGGAAAGAATCCAATGTGTGTCTACAACCTATAAAAGAATCTTGCAAAGCCTCGAGTGCTAATAAGATATTAGTGTGTGTATTGACTAATAAGAGATTATTGTGTTTATGATTAGTGTGATCGATTGCGTGATCACTTGGACAGTCATTGGGACCTAATACGTCACCTACGACTTACTCATGGAGGTATGTTTCTGTTTTTGTGTTGATTGTTGTTTAATTTAACATAATTAGTGTGTGTTTTAGTGTTGGCTTGTTTAATTGGCTTGTGCACACAATAATTAGTGTGTGTTAACATACGCTAATTAGTGTGTGTTAACACACACTAATTAGTGTGTGCATTGGCTTGTGTAATTGGCTTGTGCACACGTACACTAATTAGTGTGTGTTAACACACACTAATTAGTGTGTGCATTGGCTTGTGTAATTGGCTTGTGCACACACTAATTAGTGTGTTTTAACATACACTAATTAGTGTGTGCATTAGATTGTGCACACACTAATTAGTGTGTGCATTAGTTTGTGCACACACTAATTAGTGTATGCATTGGCGTGAATAATTGTCTTGTGCACACACTAATTATTAGTGTGTGTTAACATACACTAATTAGTGTGTGCATTGTCTTGTGTAATTGGCTTGTGCACACACTAATTAGTGTGTGCATTGGCTTGTGTAATTGGCTTGTGCACACACTAATTAGTGTGTGTTAACATACACTAATTAGTGTGTGCATTGGCTTGTGTAATTGGATTAATCACACACTAATTAGTGTGTGCATTGGTCAATTCCATTGGTCAATGCACACACTAATCACACACTAAATAGTGTGTGTATTGACCAATCACATTGGCCAATGCACACACTAATCACATACACTAAATAATGTGTGTATTGGCCAATCCAATTGACCAATGCACACACTAATCCAAAACTAATTAATGTGTGCATTGACCAATCACATTGGCCAATGCACACACTAATAGCACACTAATTAGTGTGTACATTGACCAATCACATTGGTCAATGCACACACTAATAGCACACTAATTAGTGTGTACATTGACCAATCACATTGGTCAATGCACACACTAATCACACACAAATTAGTGTGTGTTAATGAGCACTAATTAGTGTGTGCATTGACCAATCACATTGGCCAATGCACACACTAATAACACACTAATTAGTGTGTGCATTGACCAATCACATTGGTCAATGCACACACTAATTAGTGTGTGTTAACACACATTAATTAGTGTGTGCATGGCCAATCCCAAATTTAACATATTAGGTTATGCAAGTAATAAAATCTAACAAGTTTAGATTTTGCAAGTAACTAATAATTAACAAATTTAAGTTTTGGTGTGTCTTTACTTACACTAATTAGTGTGTGCATTAGAATAATGCACACACTAATTAGTGTGTGTAATTAGTGTGTAAAGAACGTACACATGCACTAATTAGTGTGTGTGTATGCATGTGTGTGCATGCGTGTGTATGAGTGTATGCATGTGTGTATGCGTGTGTGTGTGTGTATGCGTGTGAAAAAATCAAAAACCATAACAACAAAACTTACATGAAATTGAAGCGCTTGTTGGGAGAAGGTAGGAGAGTGGAAGAGTAGAGATGGTGGAGAGTAGAAGAGTAGAGATGGAGGTAGAGCTCAAGGTTGTGAGGTTCGCGCTCTCGGCTTTTGTGGAGAAAACGATGAAATTCGAATTTCAGGGCTTTGAACTTCGCGGGGCACGCAGGTGCCCCTATTTATAAAAAAATTTGAAATTTGATTTTCCGCTCCTATTACCGCGAGCATTACCGCGTCTCTTACCGCAAAAATTACCGCGAATATTATCGCGGTGCAAATTCGGGCCAAATAAACAGATGGCCACGTTCTGACATTATTACTATTGATCCTCACAATCTATTGGTACTATGTTTTTTATAAAATATTTATAAAATGAAAGTATTTCTAGTACTTTGAAATTGACATTTTTACCTAAATGGTTAATTTTTACTTTTTACTGATATTTTATTAACATTCTTTGGTAATTTGATTTTAATTAGTGTATGTAATTTATTAATGTAGGTTTCTTGGGATGATTTTGGCTTGTCCACTGAACCGGATAGATCACGGTGGTTGGCCGAGCGATTACCATGCCCATGCGTGCGGTGCAAATGCGCCATTGCTCAACTTCGACGGATATGCTTGAGCCATGTAGAAGATTATGGACTATGGGACGATCCTCGCAAGCGTGCACGGATGGAAACAAAAGATCCGCGAATTGTTGCGGCTATTGACGTCACCCCACATTGGCGTGTGGTTGGTGGAGGAGGGGAAAGGAGGGTGGAAGAGCGCATGCGCTAGGAATCCATTAGAGAGGGAGGAAGCACATCAAATCAGCCAAGTACTGCTGCTCCCTCTTATCCGAGTGACCACATCCCATCTCCTTATGTGGATGCAGAAGACGACCATTTGCATAGAATGGTTGAGGATCTCTTTGCACGAGAGGAGGAGCATGAACCAGAGTGTGCATGCGAAGAAGCTTCCGAGCGAACGAGGAGTGAGCTACTCGATTCGGCACACACCGCACTATATGATAGATGCTCTTACTCCATTTTAAGGGCTTCTCTCGAAGTCCTTAACCTTCAGGCGATGTTTGGATGGAGCAATGCTAGTGTCGACGCACTTTTGAGGTATGTTTACAGATTGTGAAGGATGCTTGTGGAGTGCATAAATTAGCTTCTAATGTACTTTCTTCTTGTGATAGGTTGCTAGGAAAGATGCTGCCACCTGGCAATCACATGCCAGAGAACAGACGAAAAGCCGGCAAAGTGGTGACTGCATTAGGGATGGATTATGATCGCATTCATGCTTGCGTGAACGATTGTGTGCTCTTTCGTAATGAGCATGCCGATTGTGACACATGTCCATCGTGCGGGGAGCCTAGGTTCAAAGAAGGAATGTAGAGCAACAGAATTCCACGTAAAGTTTTGAGGCATTTTCCACTCATCCCTCGCATCCAACACATGTTTAGATCGAAGGGTACAAGCGAGCTTTTGAGTTGGCATGCAAAAAACCACTCCACAGATGGTATTATGAGAGTGCCAGCTGACTCACCAGCGTGGAAGCACATAGCGGACACATGGCCAGAGTTCAGGGATGAGCCTCGTCACTTGAGGATTGGATTAGCTAGTGATGGAGTGAATCCATTTGGGCACCGCTCTACTTCATGGAGCACTTGGCCGGTGGTTGTTGTAAACTACAATATTCCGCCTTGGGAGGCAACAAAAAAGGGAAACATTTTACTATCACTTCTTATTCCAGGAAAGCACAAGGTAAAAAACATGGATGTATATCTGCAGCCTCTTATTGATGAGCTTCAAGAACTATGGAGAGGCATAGATATCATTGACATTTCACAGCCACCACGAGACCGCAATGCCGTCATCAAGTGCATCCTCATGTGGACCATGCATGATTACCAAGGACTTGGAGAGGTATCTGGCAAGTATGCACATGTTAATTGTACTCTTTGCTTTAGGTTTATCGTCTCATGTGTAACGTTTGTTTACCTCTTGACAGGATTGGCAACATCTGGACATAGTGCGTGTCTCACTTGTGGCCCTTCCCTTGTGACAGAGAGACCTCCTCTTCTTGGGAAGGTGATCTATCCCAACAACCATCGCTTCCTACCTCCTTCACATCGTAGATATGCTCCCCCTATCAATGGAGTGTAGCCGTTCCATTGGAACATGGCTGATTGGGCGAAGCATTGGGAGAAGCATCATCGTACCTCACCGCCTCCCAATGGGTTGCCAAAGGGTATGTCGAGGTACTCAATCTTCTTGTCGCTCCCCTATTGGGATTCGTTGAAAATTCAGCACTTATTGGACCCTATGCATGTATTCAAAAATGTTGGGCAAGCTATATGGGATCACATTTGGCAAGAAGGATTCATTGGGTGCTAGGGAAGATTTAAGAGCCATTAGACGTCTCCCCCCTTCAGCCACGCCCCGCATGGGGGAGTGGGGAAAGATGATTCTCCCAAAAGCACCGTGAATAATGTCAAAGGCAGACCAAGAGCGGACAAAGCAAGTTATTGCATCCATCAGAACTCCAACGGGATATATGCGGTCAATCAAAGGTGCTTTCACAAAAACCAAAAAGGGTGGCTCCACTCAATTGTATGGATTGAAATCCCACGATTGGCATAAAATCGTTCAGGTAAGAGTAGAACGATTTGTGGTGTCTATGTGTCCTTATATATAGGTTGACATTCACTAAGATGTTTTATTGCTTGTAGTTTGTACTTCCCATAACTATTAGTGGTTATGGGGACACTAAGGTGAAGGCTGCAATATTCAAAGTGGGTGAGATTGTGAGTAAATGGGTTTTTTTCAAGTACTATATCATGTTGTGCATGCATGAACTTTGGAAAATTTTTTCATCTACTATATAACGTTTACCCTGTAGATTTGTGAGCTCCAAGGAGATAGAAGTAGAAGCCATACCAGTAGCCCATCAGCTAGCAGTAGAGGCAGTGTGTGCTATTGAGGATGCATTCCCATGTACAATCCTTGTTAGCCAAATACACCTATTGCTTCACCTTGTTGAGGAGATTGCCATTTGTGGGGTGGTTCACTCTAGATGGATGTTCTTCTTGGAGATATTCTTGAAGACTTTAAAGGATTTTGTTAGATTGAGGTCACAACCGGAGGTATGCAAAATAAATACGATATAGATAGCATTTAAACGCTATGGAGTTACTAATAAAAATATATGGTTTTAATGTTTTCAGGCGAGCATGGCAGAAGGTTGGGTGGTGCAAGAGGCATTTGTGTATGTCTCACAGTATCTCATCACAGTGGATCCATCATTGCCTCGTCTGTGGAGTGAAGAAGAGGATCCTAGGAAGCACTCAACCATTCCCAGTGGAAAAGGCTCACTCTTGGTCATGGATAGAGAGTTTCATGCCATAGTCAACAACTACTCTTTACTCAATGCCACTATCATGACCAAATGGGTCAATATGTACTTGGAAGCCCGCGCAACTAGAGAAAGGGATAGAGATGCATGGAAGAGGTCCCATGGAGGTAGACGTGCACCTCCTTTTCCTAAAGAGCTTGCAAAATATCCTGACTTGATTCAAGTAGAGTGGATCCATAATGCCATGAACAATGCCAAAGCACAAGGAGAACAAATAAGCCCTAAAGAATGGGAGTATGCGCGAGGATGCTTGCGCAAGGTGAGTGTGTATATGTTATGTATGCATGTATGCAAATCACTTAATGAAATGCGATGTAACCTCTTATGCATTGTGATTGTAGGGTCTCATTTTCAACTCCATTTGGTCGGAAGGCCGACATTTTCGCACCCGCAAGATAGATGAGCGTCGGACCACTAATGATTGTGGCGTGATGGGAAACTTTGACACAACAACAGATGAGGTCAGATATTGTGGTACTATAGAGAGAATAATCAAAGTGGATTTCAGATATTTTCACAAAATCCTCTTTGAGTGTCGATGGTTTGCGGGTGAGGTCAAAAGACATGAAAATGGGCTCATTATGGTGGATTCCACCCAATTCCATTATGGTGTATCCTAGTAGTTGCGAACAGATAATTTAGGCTATGTACAATTAACTTAAATTAAAAATTTAAGTTATGTATATCAGCTTATTCTTAGTGTGTGACGTACAGGTCTTTTATGTGCCATGTATATTTCAAAGAAGACTTTGGTATGTCATTCCAGTCACGCCGCGGGGTAGATCTATCTTTGTAGAGACGAACATTGAGCCGGTAATTGATCCCATCATACCATCACCACAAGATGCAGAGGAAGATGTAGTAGAAGTTGAAGAAGGTCAGCCAAGCCTTGCAAATAGTCATCTTGAGGAGAAGGAAGAGGGAGAAAGCGATGATGATTCTACAGGAGGTGATGGAGAGGAGGAAGAATATCTAAATTTGTTTATTGATTTGAATACTATGGGTTTAAATATGGATCCTAGTGCTTGTAGAGATCTTATACAAGATGAGAATTAAAAAAACTCTCCATTCTTTCACTTGGTGTAGTATACGATTAATTTGCAAATGTTTCGTTACGTGCTTATGAATAGTATTTGTAATGGTTTTGTTGTGAGTTCAATGATTTATGTATAGAATTTTTAGAGTGAAAGAGAGATTAAGTGAAGTGAGCAAGCATTTTGGAGAGTGTAGGAGTTGTATTGGATTTAAATGGAAACCCGCGGGAGAGGGAGGGGGAAGGGGTTCCAGCCTGTCTTAGCGGTAATGTTTGCGGCAATAATCGCGGATATTTGTGCGGTAATATGTGCGGTAAAGTGCCGCTTCTGCATCAAAACGATTCTCTCTCCTCATTTTGAATTCCTCTCTCTTGTTTTGCGGTAATGGCCCGCGGTAAACACCACGATCTCTCATAGTGAAAGTCTTGAGTGAAAGCTAACAATGAAGACCATTGTTGTGTTGTTGTGTCTTGC
This sequence comes from Adiantum capillus-veneris, assembly GCF_014529385.1. Lineage (NCBI taxonomy): Eukaryota > Viridiplantae > Streptophyta > Polypodiopsida > Polypodiales > Pteridaceae > Adiantum > Adiantum capillus-veneris. The sequence goes on from NW_028221497.1 coordinate 50,490, forward strand.
CCAAATCATACACGTAGAATTCCGAGTATCTGAGAGAAAGAGCTACTATACCTGCTCGAAAATCTCGAGCCTTGTCAAGAGTGAGGAGCCTATGAGGGTAAGCATAGCTAATTCTACCTTCCCCCCGGCGTGCAAAGAGCACTTCATGTCAAGCTTTCACATCAATTGGGCAAACACCATAGCTGCACTAGTGCAGTGACGTGAAGAGTTGTGCCTAAAACTTCTTAGCCTTCTCTTCTAAAGTTGCTCTTGATCTCCAAGCTTAGGACCGATAGACCAAAGCTCTGGAACCAGTTGTAGAGTAGGCAACGAAAGCGAACAGCGTCTCTTATATTGTCTATGACAAGTGAAGTGTCTGCAGAGAAGAAGAGAGAGAAGAGGATAAGATAAGGCACGTATACTGAGGCACAAAATGAAAGAGAGTTTTTAATCACTTTCAAAGGCTTTTATAAACCCTAATACTAACTAAACGGAACAGACAAGCATGTCGGTGTAGTGATAAGGAGCGCTCCATTCCAGCTATAGAAATGAGCCCCAGGCACTTGCACCACCTAAACCCTCCATGAGTATGGTCCCTAACCAAACTTCTTTCCAAGCGGATAGACACCCAGGGGAGGTAACTAAACATTATAGACAAGTACGCTGGTGTAGTGATAAGGAGCCCTCTATTCCAACTATAGAAATGAGTCCCAGACACTTGCACCACCTAAACCCTCCACGAGGATGGTTGCTGTCCAAACCTATTTTCAAGCAGATAGACACTCAGAGGAGGTAACTAAACGTAACAGAAAGGTATGCAGGCGTAGTGATAAAGAACGCTCCATTCCAACTATAGAAATGAGTCCCTAGCACTTGCACCACTTAAATCCTCCATGAGGATGCTCCCTACCCAAGTCTGTTTCCAAGCGAATAAACACCAAGGGAGGTAACTATTCGTGGATTTCAAAAAATATAGGGATAAAAGTTACCAAAACGAAAGCCAAATAAGTAGACGTCAACGAAAATTGCTAGTGGAAGCTTTACAAAGTGTGCCCAAATGGAGGGCTAGGAGTAGGGGACAATGTTTATATAGTCACCTCCAAATATGGGGGGCGGGAAGAGGACATAGGCGAGGTTGTCGAACATCGCTGCTCACCTAACAGGCCAGAGGGGATGCCCGAAGGGCTAAGAGGAAGGGCCGGTTCTAGCTAGTTATTGTGAATTTGATGTTATTAACACTCTGTAATTACCACTTCACACTTCACGTGAAGACGTTAATGAAATCCTTGCTTTTCTAGAAAAACATTTAGGAACACAAAGTTAGAGTGAAAGTTAACAATGAAGACCATTGTTCTCTTGTTGTGTCCTTGAGTTTGTGGTTGGTGTGTTTGGTCAGAAACAGAAGATCAATTGTTTGGGAAAAGTGTGTCTTAGCTTAGCCTTGAACCATTTAGATGGCAGATTGAGAGAAGAGTAAGAAAGAAAAGTTATGCTTGAATTTGCAAGAAAATAGTGTAAATATGGGTAAAAACATAGAAAATTTGCAAAATCTCCTAATAAGAGTTGGGCTTATAGGGATATGTGTATGCTTGGGAACATTGCATAAGAGTATCTATACGTATGCGCATAAAAGAATGTGCTAGGTAGTGCCACTTGCATCCGTAGTAAGTAATAATACATAAACTAGTCAATAAATTTGAATTTTCTTTAGTCAGACTTCTAGGTTAAATTAATATATGTACATTGGCTATGCAGTACGTTATATTATAAAAAGAGACAAGCTTCGTCATGACATAAATTTCTTTAACCTAAGACTTGACTCTTACGATGACATAGAGTAGTTTGTGTTGTGGCGTTTTCCCTGTCAGCACGTGAGTGCAAAAGAAGGTTGTACAACGTAACATTTGAAGCGTGAGAGGGCAACAAGCTGCTCTTTTGTTTGCACGATGTGCATGCAGGTCTTGCGTGCGCACAGACACACAAACATTTTTCTAATTTGCCAAACAGTTTATAACACGCGTACATCGTAGGCCGGAGGAGAGAGGTTTTAACTGTCGAACAATATTATAGGAGCATGGGTCATTGCGTCCATGTGTGTGTGTGTGTGTGAGAGAGAGAGAGAGAGAGAGAGAGAGAGAGAGAGAGAGAAGAGCCTCACAGCATGGCGCAAGCTGTGGCAAAGAAGGTTCGAACTCTCAGCTGCCAACCACGGCGGGCGGCTGGCGGCTGGCGGCTAGTGGGCTTGACGACAAGAGAGGGAGAGAATGAGTCTGTGACACAGCTGTGTGTGTGTGTGTGTGTGTGTGTGAGAGAGAGAGAGAGAGAGGAGAGAGAGAGAGAAGAGAGAGAGCAGGGCCGGCCACCTCTCGTCTTCAACGCGTTCGGCATAGGGAATGGGATGAGCCCCGGCCCGCCCAAGGGAACAAAGGGAGGTTGATGGGCGATGATGATGGGAGACGGGTGCACGTGATGAGAAGATGAATGCCCATGGGTAAGGGGCGATGGGGCCACGTGGGAATGCTCCAAGGCCTGCCTCCTATCAGTTCTTTTTTGCACATTTTCGGAAATATCACAAAATAAATTTATCCAATTTAAAGAGAGAAAAGGGGTCGGGCCCCGGCACCCTGCCACCCCCGACAACCTTGGCAGAACAACACTTGCCCTTTGCCAATTCGGGCCAAGAAAAATTTCTCATAAAAGACACCAACCCACTTGCCTTATGACAAAACAGTGAAAAGCCACCCAACAAGTGGGCAATGGTACAATGCACTCCCCAGCCCCTCGACATAAAATAATGCCCTCATTATGGTCCTTCATATCATTAGCTAAGATACCACTATTTTAATGCCTTTCCTTGATTTCCTAGTCACTTCCTAGAAACAGTTCCTCCTTTTCTTTAACGAGAACTTGGACCAAACTTGTCTCATTCATGCTATGGCCTCATCACCACCACCTTATCAGACGACGTCTCTTCTCAAGGAATCAAGGGGTACCGGTGTACCCATCGGTTGCACCCAATTCAGCTCAAAGTGCACTCTCTACAGGAAGGCCAAAACTCCTTACTTCCAATGCTCCAAAAACCACCTGGGTTTAGTATAATCCCACCTTCAAATTTTGAAAGTTTTCTTTAGAAATTAATTTTGATGGTGAAAAAGCATACAAACATCGATCGATTTTGGCAAAAACTTCTTATCTTTTCCACTTAAAGGTTTTCCAAGTCATTGGGAAAAAAATTATTTCAAACCCTACCACCTTGTCATAATCAATTTTCAATTTGTGTATTTGAAATATGTTTGAGGAGATAGTGCACCATAGATATGCCTTATGAAACAAATAATTGGGATCTATTAAGAGGACAATAGGTGCATCATAGACATGCCAAAAGATACAAACAATTATAGGGGGCAACACCATAATATGTCATCTCCCCACGACTAAACAAGGGCTTTGTTGACACTAGTGTGATCATTAAGTTAACAACTCAAGGCTAGAATAAGGAGAATAATGAGGAATGAGAGTATATATATGTAATGTATTAATTTGAAGAGACCAACAACGGGTGAAGTTGGACACAATGTACGAGTATGCATGTAATCTCTAATCATTTCAAATCCAACAAGCTAATCAACATGTATCTAAGACATTTCTAACTAATCAAACTCCACCGAGCTAATAAACTTCTAGCTCATTAAATTAGCTAATAAAGACAACAAGCGACATCAAGGATACATATCCTATGTGGATGATCCTTAGACAGGGAAAACCATATCTTGCATGTACTAGGCTAAGGATTTCAACATTTTGCAAAACCTCTATCACATACTATCTAAGCAATGAAGAAAGAAGAGATATGGGTAAGGAAAACTAGTATAATGTGACTTTGAACACATACTTTGGAACCAAAACTAAAAACTACAGTGACTCCTAGCTTGCACAACTTGCATCCTCGCATTCACCATAATTTGGTGGCTACAAACCTTAAAGTCATGACTCTTACTACTATGTCTAATAAGTTTTCTAATTCTAATATCAATTTAACAATAACTAGTTGCTTGAATTAAATATGTAACCACATAAGCTAAACACTCAATTTGGGATGTAGCAAATTTTGTTTTCGATCCATCTCATATATAATTGTAGAGTCCATGTAGAAACTCAAGTGATACTTCAAAGAACAAGGAGAAGCAGAGCTAGGGGATACCCCTACATTGTAGATATCCTCAACTCATAAAATCCTAGACAATAATGGCCATCAACACATTCCCAATCTCCTTGTAAAAAGAGACAAGGCCATGAACACTATATTTTTGGTGTGTTCACACTATAGAATCTTTAAACACGTTCATGGATCACTATGCTTTTGCCTACAACAAACTACCTTTGATGTCGAATATCGTTGCATACTGATGTCCTAACTCACTCACATTCCTAGTTCTAGAACTTGTATGAGATTATGTCCCTAACTCAATCACAGTCCTAGTTCTAACAACTTGTATGAGATGTTTCAGCAAAACCTCATAGCTAGCTAGCTATTGAAATTCCTTTGCTTTTACACTTAGAATTTCAATACCTAGAGGAATGTTAACAATCAAAATTATCACCCAACTATATTGACCCTTAACACTTAGCTTTAAATGATAAAGAGTTCCTATAGGATATAAGTTGTTGTATAAGAAAGCC
>NW_028221498.1:0-58499 GCF_014529385.1 Adiantum capillus-veneris
AAGTACTCCACCCTACAAATTCACCCAAAACACTATGGCTATCCTACCATTTCACTTTACATAGGCGTGTGTGAGTTAGGGGGCTTTTCCATATCTTCTTGAAAACCCTCAGCTAGCTAGTCACTGGGCTAGTTGAGCCAAAAAAATAAAAAAATAAAAAAATAAAAGTATATTATGGCCTCTTTGTGTGTAAATATTTCATTGTATATATGGCCTAAATATAGGGATTTTTTATAATTATTTTGGTATTTTATTTAAATATTTCTACTTAGGTGTGTGTTTTATTAAACCTATGTACACCTTCTTTCATCCTCTTACACCATAATTATATTTTTTTGCCAATATGTACATACTCTAACCTCATATTTTTCCTTTATACAAATCACTCCCACATTTTCACCCTCACCCTCGTGAAAAAAAAAAAATGATTTCTACTCATTGGTTACGTTTATTATATTATTTACTTGCATACCTTTTCCTCTTTCACCCAAAATAATTCAAGGAGGGACCATATCATATGATTCCAATATCTTTCCATATCCATAACTCCTCCATATTATTATTATTATTTTTACTCATTATTCTAACACCATGTGCTCATTGAGCTAAAGTCCATGAATAGTCCATACACTAGTCCCACCATGTATATATTTCTTTATTCACCAATAATCCTCCTCCATGCATGGGTCAAGGGCAACTTGGATGCTTTGTATTATAATATGACAAAGGAGGGGCTCAGTCTTGGATGCATTGTACAAATTCAACAAGGAGGGGGCCACTAAAAGACTTTTGCAGGCATAAATAACAGGCTTTTTGGTGAGAATTTTGGCACCTATCTCCACTCTGAATTTGGAGCGGTGGTCAAAAGAGAAAATGTAGCCCTTGCTTTGAATAATCACCTCAAATTGTTTCATGAGTTTTGGAGCTACCAGCTGTGAGCTATGATTTTTTGAGTGGACCCCAGTCTGCCCACTTTTCTTACTAGTAGCCCTTAGTCTTCTCTCCCCCTTCCACACACCTACTCACTCTTACACATCCCTCCCTCTCCTTCCCTCACTCAAACCTGCAATTTCCATGGCTTCTCCCATCTTCACCATTACCCTTCTCTCTCATCCCTATAGTTCTTTTATGAACCTCTACATACATACACCCTCTCCATGTCTCTCTCTATTGCTTCTATGTTACAATTTCATTTACCTCTCCTAAAAATATCTAAAATTCAGCATCTTAACCATGATAACTTCTGCAAATTGAGGATTTTTCATCAACAAATTCTCTTTTCATCGTGGTGGTCAACCGTGGCGGCGGCGTAAAGAAGCGAAGAATAAGAAGAAGACCAACGGTCATTTTTTCAACAATCTACACAAGGGTGAGTTCAAGCTTCTTCAAAGCTTCACCATCTCAATGATTTCTTTTAATTCACCCCTCTTCCTTCATCAAATCAACTCACTCTACCCATTGTAAATGTAACATTAACTTTCTAGTGATTACTAACGACTAACATACTAACACAAAATAGCATTGACCTAACCATAAAAAACACCTCACCTCAAGACATGTATATAGTAACATACACTCTCTCTCTCTCTCTCTTTATCTCTCCTTACTTACTTTCACCTTATCTACCATCAATAATGCTCTCTTTTGAGCCCACACCATGACTCAAGCAGACAAAGAAGGCCCGCAATGTTTTGATATTCAAAAAAATCATAATCCTGATTTGTTAGCTTGTAAATTAGGATTTCCAATAATCTTTATGAGGGGTCTCCAACCTATAAATAGACCCCTCTCCTTCTTGTAAAACAACCTCCAATATCTCACATAGCACCCCAACACTCTATGCGTGAGGAGAGACTTAGGTGTAGCAACCACTTGTGAGCTTCACTCTTGGTGTGAGAAAAGCCTTCAAGCTACACATTGTAAGTGAGAGAGCGTGAGTTCCACAAATCTCAAAACCACTATTGTATATGCTCCTTCATCATCAATAAATTGAGGTTTGGTGCATCAAAGGCGTGATTCGACGTTCAAATCTTCGTCCTTCCATTTGTGCAATATGGTTTGGTGAATTCAAGGTGACTTGTGTATTTTGAGTTTTTATCGGTTGATCTTGATTTTAGAAAGTGTTTTAGTGTGTTTTTCATTGCCATTTTTTTGTCCATTGTAAGAGGGTATTGTGGTGAGAGGTCTCCCACACCCTAAGACAGTGTGTGTGTGTTTTGGCAATGTTTAGTAATCACTAAGCATTGAGTGAGTTTTGTACAAGTTCTATGATAGCATCATAACGAACCATCTCCATTTGCAAGTCACAAATAAGGTATTATGCAAGATCCTTTCCTCTCTCTCTCCCCTTTGCTCTAGCTCTCTCTGGTCCATTTCATGTGTGTCTTGGTGTGAGGTTGCTTGTGTGTGTTGTGTGGTGCATCTTCTTGGTTGTGCCAAAATCTCTCTTGCGTCCTAGTTTGCATACCATAACTAGGTGGTGCCCCTATCTTGTTTGGGTTTGGCTGTGGGTTTGTTGTTGTGTTGTGCTTGTGGTTGCCCCAGACCCAATTGAGCAGCACGGGAGCCTTGAGGGGTGTTTAGAGGTCACCTCTCTTGTTTAGAGCCTTGAGGGGTGTTTAGAGGTTGCCTCTCTTGTTGCCCGCCCCGGACCACCTCAATATGTGACATATCTTTGGAATGTGGCAGGTGCATTTGTGAGACCAAATGGCATAATCGTGTATGCAAAACAACCCCATGGCGTGATAAAAGTGGTTTTTAGCTGATCTTCCAAGGCTATGCATATTTGAAAGTATCCAGAATAACCATCACAGACGGTATAGCATTCAAAACCCGCTAGTTCATTCAGAATTTCATCCAAGAAAGGGAGAGGAAAGTGGTCTCTCTTTGTAGCTGCATTTAGTGGTTTGTAGTCAACACAGACCCTCCACTTACCATTATTTTTAGGCGTCACCACTACGGGTGACACCCATTCTGAGTTTTCTACAGGATAGATGAATCCCGCCTCCAGCAGTTTCCTTACCTCGGCCAAGAGTGCCTTTTCTTGTATGATCCCCAGTCGTCGTAGCTTTTGCACAACTGGTTTTACCTCTTCCTTCAGCTTAATATGATGTTCCACCACTGTAATGCCTGTGATTCTTTCATAGTTGTCAATGAACAGGTTAGGAAATCCCATCAACATTTGCAAAAAACTATCTTTCTCCTCAAGTGTTAATTCCGTAGACAACATACCCTTTAACCTACTTCCTCCTAGGCCAGGTGATTTTCTCTCCTCTTCATTGGGTTGCCCTTTTGGTGATGGATCACCAGTTGTGCTTACCCTTTGTGGATCTTTTATAATGATACCCATCACATCAATGGAACTGTCACTTTCGTCGATGGATGTGGTCTCCTCCGCAGAGCTGGAAGATTCGCTAGTGGTTTCATCTGCCGATGTTTCCAGATTCATTTGCTTCTGCTTGCCAATCCTCATGTCGTAGTAGATTGTCTCCCCTTTCTTACCGGTCATGCGTAGAAGGCCAGTACCCTAGTCCTGTTTTGCCTTCATGGACATCAACCATGGCCTTCCCAAAATTAGTGGATAGCCCTCCCCCTTAGTAGGCATTACAAAAACATCTACCTCTACCTCAATGTTGAAAGCTTTGATTTTCACGGCACTTACCACACCCACACACTTTACTTTTGCGTTGTTTGCCACCTTTTCCATGCATGGAGAAGGCATGTCAACCTCGAGCCCTAATCGAAGCATCATAGCTTCGCTCATTACACAGATTTGTGCACCTCCATCAATGTAGGTGTTTCCAACACTCTTTCCTTTTATGTTTACGTCGACAATTGGAAGGATGTCATCCATGTTGCATCCCGAAATTGCTCCGGCTACCTTTGTTTTGGAGCGTCTTGTACTTATCATTTTAGACCATTGTCGCCTTACTTTAGGTACAAGATGTAGCAGCTGTGGCCATGTAATCTTCGGTCCTTGCTCTACCACATCCAATGTTAGATCATAGGGCTTAGAACTTTTCCATAGCTGGAAGTCGGTGATGCCCAATTTCCGTCGTGGCCTGGATGGCCTCTTGCTAGTTTCTCCTCTCATGCTTCTCTCATCATATGATTGTGTAGCCTTCTCCCTCCTAGCTCTTTTCATAGTCATGGCCTCAAGTGGTTCTAAAAAGGTTACCTTCTCCTTACCCTTGTCCCTCTCCTTTGCTCTGGGTGGATCCACTACTACGGCTTTTCCTTTCTCTTCTAGCCTTATGATGTTTACAGGGCGATCAGGTGGTGGGGCTGGTGGAAGAGGTGGAATGGATGCTTGTAGTGGTGTCTAGGGTGGACATAGAATTTGTGCTGGTGGGGTTCGTGCTCGGGTGGGGGTGTTCTTTCTCCAGGGGGTGACAATTGGTTCCTCCTACCTCCTCTATTATAGTTTTGTCGTGGTTTGGGACAGTAGTACATACCGTGACCGTCTTCTCCGCAGTTGTAGCAATGATACTCCCTGTTTTGTCGTCGTGCTCATCCAGGGTCTTGATCTCTTACTTGACTCCTCCCTTGTTCTATTAAGTGGGCATACAAATTCTGCAGTTGGTCAGTAATATGGGCCAACATATCTTGTTGGTCATCTCTTACCCCAAGAGCCGGTGGTGGTGGTGGAATGGTGGTTGTCGTAGTTGCTGGTCGACGTGATGTTGCTGTTTCTATTGACTCGGTTTCTTTGGCTTTCATTCGCAGCTTCTTGTCCTTAAGGCGAGCAATCTCAACAGCTAGCTCGTACGTAGCCGGGAATCTATTTGTATTGCTTGTTTGATGCAACCCAATTAAAATGTTTAGAATCAATTGGCAAAAGGGTAAGCACAAGAAATACCATGAGCTTTGAAGTGAGTACACAACAAAGGAAATACCAATGGTTGTAAACTCCAAAACAAAAGCAATAGGCTCTTACCAATCTCCTTTTTTATATATCAAAGAAATCAAGTAGCATTCCTCCTATGTATATCACATGTGACAAGTCACCCACAAGTGCATGCAAAAGGAATAGTATCAACCTATTTATATTTTCCTCCACCTGATTATAATTCATATACTACCCCCATAATCATTCAACCAAGTTTGTAGGATCCATATTTCTGTATACAAATAGATGCCCAGATTTCAGCCACCTTCTTCATCACATGCATGTGCTATTTGATATACTACCCCCATAATCATTCAACCAAGTTTGTAGGATCCATATTTCTGTATACAAATAGATGCCCAGATTTCAGCCACCTTCTTCATCACATGCATGTGCTATTTGACCAACTATATTTCACATAATAAATGACATTCACATGAGAGAGATATGCATGAGATAGCTCTCTATATTCTAGATCACTAACATCTACAATTGGTGTCTGCATCAGATTTGACAAGCAATTATAGCCATCACCTTGTTTGTCCTCAGGGACCTATAAATTCAAGTGGTAATAGGCTCATGACCCATGCCTTTTTAACATGAAGCTATGGCATAGTAGCACATGGCATGCAACTTGTTCTAGGTTTCCCACATAATCGACTCTACAAAAATGAGGATCTTGATTGACCACTTATAAATTTCTTCTAGCTCTTGTTGGTTCTTGTCAATGAAAAAGGTACAAGCCAAATTTTGTCTAGCTTGTGAAGACCATTTTCAAGGTCAATTTCAAAGACAATTTTTATTGATTTGTGCACACATATCTCTTGCATAACATCATCCGTTCGTGGTTTGACATGATTGTAGCATAGATTGGCAAGCCAAAAATATTTGTTTGCAATGTGCTATCCACTACCCATGCATTATGACATGACAAACATCAAGAAATTTTTGGCATCCCCTTATCTTGAATGACAATATCAAAGGGTCACGTGCATTTATCATTTTTCCTTGGGTTGTAAGGTTGGACAAAGATGACCTATCCAAAAACACATGTACATGAATGGAAAAGCATGCAAAATGGAAAAAATATTGATTTCTCAATGGTGCCTTCCTCAAGTCTTGCAATCAAATAGATTTTGAAAACTTTCATGCCACTCATGCTCTACAAATCCTCCTAAAGCAAGGAAAGGAGATGCAAGATCAAGAGAATAATTTTTTTTCCTATGAGTTGTTTTTGGAGCAAGGTAAAGTACCTTATGTGTGCAGTTGGTGTAGCAACATTTGCGCTTCTTTCTTTCATGAAAAATTGATGGATCACATGATCAAGTGCATATGATTGCTCCATCCCAAAGGACTCTTTTGAAGGGCCCCCCTCCGTTTATCACTCCAAAACTGACCCTTTGACTTGCCCTCCTGCCTGAAGAGTAGGAAAGCTTGATGGCTGCAATGGAATGACTTAAAGCCACCCCATTAACTTGCAAGATTGTTGGTATACAGCCCAACAAAGGTGAGGTTAAGGACCCATTCTAGGCGGAGAACTCCTCATTGGGCAAGATAATTAATGTGCAAATTCTTGGTAGAGGATACCACCAAATAGATTTGAGTATCCAGAGATGCTAGTCAAAGTAATAGGAAAAAAATCATACTTGGCATTTGGGTGGCTTAAGCTTACTTTAGATAGTGGCGCCACAATTTGGAACCAACTATAAATGTGATTTAGGAAAAACCATATCTTACTCTCTTAGTTTGTTTTCCATGCCTGAGATGGGAGCATCTTCCCTTCCTCTCCAAGATTGTCTCTATGTTTAGGATGGTGTTGGAGACCCTATGCACTTCATCATGAGTTGTGTCCAAGGCCGGAGGGTTACCCACTATGTGGGTTATTGTTTGGGTCACACATACAATCTCAAATAGAGTGTTTTTCTTCCTCAAGTGAGTGGTGGTTAGATCAAGTAGAGTGTGGAGTATTTGCGTCTCCCAAAAAATTGTTTCATTTGTAGACTAATGGGCCATATTGCAAAGGATTGTCCACACAAGAGAGCTCTGCCAACTCTAGAGCCACAAGCCCCTAGGGCTGGCCTTTCATTGAGTTCTAAGGTCCCCCAATAATTGTTTCATTTGCATCCTAATGGGCCATCTTGTATAGGCTTGTCCACAAACGAGAGCTCTGCCAGCTCTAGAGCCACAAGCCCCTAGGGCTGGCCCTTCATCGTGTTCTAAGAGAGATGGATTAAGGATGGCATAAGATCTAAGGTCACTGCCAATAGGGAAATTCTCCTTTGTCTGTGTTGGGTGTGCTAGTATCCCTTGGTAAGAGTGGGTGCCTACAAGAAACCACTTTGGGCCTTTATAACAAGAGACCACTTTAGACCCCTCCCCTTCCAATTCCTCCATGTAGAAGGACCCACCCCATGATTTTCAGCCCCCAATACTCTTTTAGTCCATCTATCCCCCCTAGCCCTTCCCACCATCTTTGTCACCCTCTCCACCTCCACCCCCTTGTCCCCCTCCAACTACAGACTCTGAGCACCCCCATATTGTACACCGCTTCTTGGGAAATATTTCTCTAATTTAATACGAGTGTGATCATTCAAGAGGGACATCATTCCCTTCTCCATCCCTTGGACTCCTCCAACTATAGACTCTAAGCACTCCCATATTGTACGCCGCTCCTGGGACAACTCTTTTGCTTGTAATACAAGTGCACTCATTCAAGGGGGGCTCCCCAGTTTCAATATCAATAGAAAATGATACCTCTTTATCCATGCCTTCAATGTGTTTCTTGGAAACCCCCATGCTGATTTAGAGGTGGCTTGCTTGTGGGTTCAGGTCTTGTTTCTTGCAGCATGTTGTACATATGCTCTACACTCTATAGTGGGATTGACATTTTTACTTTGTGTTTGAGAACAACATGATTAGACTTTGGATTCATCACTTGGTTGGATTTAGTCTTAGACCCTTGAGTTCTCTCATCACTTGGGGGACCTCAGTCTCATAGATTTTGTGCAGACTATGTGGCCATCGGTCAAATTCATAATAACATTGCCTGATCCCATAGGTTGCAGACACTTTATTATACACTTTTTTTTGTAGATGTGCAACTCCCTTCTTGCTATGTGTATACTTATAAGGACTCTTTAGTAGAGGATGTGACTCAAAGGACGGCATGAGTCTGTTGGGCATGGGTGAGACATGTGATGCACACTCACAAATCTTGAGGTTGATTGGATGTGGATTATTCCCCATCCAAATTGACCTTGAATATGTCTTGCTTGATTGATACATTAGCATCAATTTTCTTTTACTAACCCTATGAGGGTTGTCTCATGGAGTATCCACGGCTCCTTAATACATTGGTTAGTACGTTGGACAAGTGGTGGACCTCTACCCCAAACCATCCATGGTAGTAAACGTAGTAGCTACGCTCCATTTAGAGATTGACCTGCAAACCACATATGGCTAAAACCTCCATAACACAATGGATAGTATGTTGGACAAGCGGTGGACCTCTACCCCAAACCATTCATGGTAGTAAGCATAGTAGTTACACTCCATTTACACATTGACCTTCAAAGAATAGAGATTGCTTCCTTCAATAGAGCTAGCTTAGACAGATGGTGGACCTTCAAACCACCTTGGACTAAAAGATTTATAGCACAAGGGAGAGTAGGTTGGACAAGTGGTGGACGTCTGCCCTTGACCATCCATGGTAGTAAACATAAAAGCTACATTGCATTCACACATTGACCTTAAAAAAATAGAGATAAGACTATTAAATAGAGCTAGCTTGGACAAGTGGTGGACCTTCAAACCACCTTGGGCTAAACCCACTATGACACAAGGGATAGTAGGTTGGTCAAGTTGTGGACCTATGCTCCCAAAACGACCATGGTAATAGAGATAGTAGCTACACCCGAGTCACACATTGAGCTTGAACAGGTGGTCCACCTTCAAACCACCCTGGGCTAATACCTCCATAACACAATGGATAGTATGTTGGCAAGTGGTGGACCTCTACCCATACTATCCATGGTAATAAACATAGTAGTTACACTCCATTCACACATTGACCTTCAAATAATAGAGATAGATGCTTTCAATAGAGCTAGCTTGGAGAGGTGGTGGATCTTCAAACAACCTTGGGCTAAAACCCTGATAACACAATGGATAGTAGGCTGGACAAGCGGTGGACCTCTGTCCCAAACCATCCATGGTAGTAAACAAAGTAGCTTCACTCCATTCACACATTGACCTTGAAACAATAGAGATAGCTTCTTTCAATGAATCTAGCTTGAACATGTGGTGGACCTTTAAACAATATTAGGCTCAAACCTCAATAACACAATAAATAGTAGGTTGGAAAATTGGTGGAGATTTGCCCCAAACCATCCATGGTAGTAAACAAAGTAGCTACACTTCATTCACAAACAAGTGGTGGACCTTTAAACAATTTTGGGCTCAACCCTCCATAACATAATGGATAGTAGGTTGGACAAGTGGTGGAGTTTTGTCCCAAACCATCCATGGTAGTAAACAAAGTAGCTACACTCCATTCACACATTGAATTTGAAACAATAGAGATATCTTTGTGCAAGTTATCTAGCTTTGAGAGGTGGTGGACCTTCAAACAAAACTGGGCTAAAACCTCTAGAACACAATGGATAGTAGGTTGGACAAGTGATGGACCTCTGCCCCAAACCATCCTTGATAGTAAATTTAGAAGCTACACTACATTAAAAAATTGACCTTCAAACAATAGACATATGACTATTCAATAGAGCTATACTGGACAAATGGTAGACCTTTAAACCACCTTGGGCTAAAACCTCCATAACATAATGATTAGTAGGCTAGACAAGGGATGGAACTCTGTACCAATCCATCCATGGTAGTAAACATAGTCGCTATACTCCTTTCACACATTGACCTTGAAACAATAGAGATATCTTCTTTCAATAGATCTAGCTTGGACAGGTGGTGGACCTTCAAACCAGCTAGGGTAAAAACCTCCATAACACAATGGATAGTAGGTTGGACAAGCGGTGGACCTCTTCCCCAAACCATCCATGCAAATCTCTGTTCAAAATGCAAAGGCAAAGCAGGGAACACCTTTGGCAGCATAAGGGCAAACTACAAGATTATCATTTTTGGATTCTTGATGGCCAACATTCAATTTATGCCGCATAAGTTTTACTTCACAATGAGCAAAAAAACAATGAGATATTTCAAAGATTCATTGACGTGTATAAATTTTGAAAGGCTCGTATTGTTGTAAATGCTCCTCCAATGGCTGCAACTGCTATATCTGCCATTGCAAATGATGAGGCTAAAGCATTGTATGTCAAGCAACCCTACAGTCAAACATTGCGGCATTTGTGAAGTTAATGGATCTATTTAGGACGACCATCAAGGGCAACAACTGGTGTTGTAGAGGGACATACATCTCGTGTTGGATGGGATATAAGTGTCTTATTCTTTTGTCTTATTGTCTTTAATTGAAAACTTGAGTTCAATCTTCTCATTGGTGTTATATTTCTTTTTAGACTTTTCTTTGATTGGCAAGAATGAGTACAAGAGCAAGTTGGATTGCTAAATAGGCACACATGGTTACATATTCCGATCGAGTTTATAATTGTTGGGTAGAAATTATTACAAGGCTTGAGGAGGAGAACAAGAAACCCCCAACAACAGTATTCAGTTTGATTTGCGATCTTGAGGAATCAGAGGTAAAGATCATTCAAGAAGAAATTAGAGATGAGAAGATTTTATTGTCAAACATCGCAAAAGATGGTGATGTAATTGATATGTATGATAAAAATCAAGCAACTCAAACAAGACAAACTCATTCAAGATGCACTTCTTGGATACTTCAATGCTTTGAATGAGTCATCACTGTGTAAAGATTGGGAGGAAATAGTCAGCATGTATAAAATCAATGATGCATTTTATAAAACCATTATAATGCTCTGTGAGCAATGGCTCAAAAATAGCTTGAAGCGTGGAACAAAGAAAATGGATTTTTTGAATGAAGCTATAAAATACATGCAATGGGCAATTCACCTTCGCAAGGAGAAAATAGAGTCTCTTGATTTTCCATGGTCCATCTATGTGGTGAACCTACAGATGGAAGGAAATATCTACTTGAAGAGCCACTTCAACAACCAAATTCCTATTGGCTTATGCATTTTAGACTTGACAAAACACCCCGGGAGGTCACCTAATAAAAATATAATCTATCACGTGAGTTCAACAGAAGGGTATTTAAAGTTCTTGAAACTTACAGAAATATATATACAGAAGGGCATTTATTTTTCAAATTTGAAAAAAACTTACAGATTTTAAAAGAAAAGGGTACATTATATTCTTAACTAAATTCATAGATATGGGGTTTTAAAAACATGTCTTGAACGCACGTGATATGATAGTTTTACACACAGTGAACCCCCCGAGCAAAACACTATGGGGACAACTTGCAGTAGAGTGAGGAGATATTTAGAAATGCTTTGGATGGGATGTTGGCTAGTTCTGGAGGCTCAATGGATCCTCGATTTGTGTTTCTTGCATTTAAAGATTTCTCTAAACTCACAAAATTGCAATGTGCATTCTAGAGTATGGGAGATAATGTGAGCTACCATTGTTGTGGTGCCTTGCATCACTTTCCATTAGAACCTTGCAAAGGATCAATTCAGTTCCTTGTGGTTATTGCCTTCATGGGACAAGGTAATGCATTTGAAGACTTGAGTAGGAGATCAGAACACCATCCCATGCCAATTGATCGTTCTTTGCTTCAAGTACAAAATGAAGGCATGTCATATTAGCAATATTTGGAAGCCAAAAAATATTTTTCGTCAAGCACTCCATTCATAAATATTGGTTTGAACATTGCAAGCTTGCAGATCTCTTTAGTGATGGCTCTCTGGTTGCACAAGAAGGATTACAACAAAAAAAAAGACGCCATCTACTTAGTTGAGAGCATGCAAGAGCAAGGAATGTTAGCAATCAGGCTTCTCGAATTTGCTAAGGCCCATGCTAATATAGAAAGTGGGTTGGCCTTCAAGATCAACAACCTACTTTGCAATTAGCTGACGATGTGCCCATGAGAGAAGAGATTTATTTGCAAGAAGAATAAGGAGAAGAAGACCAACATTCTTTGTCAATGGAGGCCTACTTGGACGTATGTTTTGAACTTCTTGTATATGTTAACATCTATTCTTGTTGATTTGATACTCTTAACATTAGGTTTTGTTTTATGTAGTATTTTTTGAGTCCGTCTTTTTCATCTTCAAGAATTAAAGGTATAAATGTAGAGAATATTCTTACAATTTTTGAGTGATGAACCCTTAGATTTTTTTAAAAAAAAATAACTTAGACTTAAGAGCTTGAATTGATGAGTTTTAGACCTTGTACCACCCCCTTTGTTTTATAATTTCAAGGCTAGCATGGGTAAGTGAACCATACATAGATCCCAATCTCAAGGAGTGTGTTAAACCTTCAAACAACCCCATATAGCTTGGACAAGTGGTGGACCTTCCATGGAGGCTAATTCAAACAAGTGTGGTGGTGAGCCCTCTGTGGAGTCTAATTGTGGTAGACTTAAAACAATAGCCGTTACTTTGCACTGGCTTGGACAAGTGGTAGACCCTGCTTCTATTAACAGAGAAGAATTGAATATAGAAGAAGAGAGAGATTAACTAGGCATAGATTTGTAAATTTGTAGAAAAGGGAAACGCATTGGATTACAAAAATACCTCTCATTGTGCGAGTGTCCAAAACGTAGCTTTATATTTCATCCAAAATTAACACCTTTGGATAAAGGCTTATCTTTAGACATTAAATCAAGAGGTTATGTATATGCATGTGTTGAGACTATTGGTTGACTTGAATGAGGAGACACCGTGTTTGTTGAGTATGACTTTATTTGATGTTTTCAAGTATTTATATGGATAGAAGTACGTCTTAATTACATGTGTTAATATGAATTTTAACGGATCCAATCTCAATCAAGTAAATCATGGTTGTTGTTAGCTTTATGTGGCCTTCAATATTCACTTAAGCACTAATTTTTATTAAAGTGTAAGGTGTACAAGTTCGTCACAAAAGATTGTAGTCTAGACTAGTGTTGCCTTGTGCACCAATTGTTGCAAGGATTATAATATTGATTTTACCTTGAATAAATTCCTAAGTTTGACTTCCACATGTTTACAATTGGTGATTTAAATTCTAGTGATTTTTGAGAAATCAATGTTATTTGTGTTTTTTAGATTCGAAAATTGGGATAGATAAAGCCCCTGTGGTTGAGTTTGCAATTGTTGAGCCCCTCGATTCTATTATTTTTGACATGCCCAAGGTGGATGATACGTCTATACCAAAGTCTAGTCACGATGTGCACCTTGAGCAAACTTGCAACAGCGAGAATAAATAAATGCCTACTCCAACAATACAGCCTACTTCAAAAGAGACTAAAACGTTGTCAAGCATTTTTTGGATGAAGATAAAGTCACTAATCCATGCTAAAAATCTTGCCCACTAGCCTCATGTATATATGTGTACATAGCCTTGCAAGTTTTAAAAGTGACTTTGTGAAAATTCATGTACAAAGGTGTGATTTTGCCAAGGTTGAATTCTGATGTTTTGGGTTGTTTGAAACTCCAAAATATGGTTTTTAATAAGGGTTTTCATCCGTGCTTAACAGCTTGTGAATCGGACTTGTACGTCATGAATTATGAGCATCGGAAGCGGGCGGTTTCAACTTAGAAGGTGATTGCGGGCGCATGCGAGAAGGGAAACTACGCCAACTTGGGGGTCTAAGATTGGAAATTCTAAAGTTTTATATTTCTGGAGATAGCCGAGGTGATGGGCTTTGAGGTGTGTGTTACGGTGCTTCATTCGGTGACCGGAGGAGCAAGGTATGCCTTGGGGAAAATTTTTCGAGAAGTCCCCTCATGCTTTGGGAGAAGCTGGAAATTTTTTAGAAGTTGGGGAGATGGGAGGATGGTGCCAAGTGGCAATGGAGTAATCCCACATGGGGGGGAGAAATTGGGAATTGGAGGGTATAAGGGGGGGAGTGGGTACCCCCTAAGGGTGTATCAAAGGAGCTAATGGAGCTTCTTGGCCTTGCTTGTGAGGGCTCATGGACTTTGGGGGAGAGAGGGGGTGACATTTTCAGTCCATACCAGCTGACCAGGCGTTTGGACGCTTTTTTGGTCCACAGAACATCCCCTTTCCCCACTTGCCTTGGTCAAAAAGTGGCCAACAGCTCATTTTTGACCCAAAAAAGGCCAAAATTGGACCAATTAAAAGGTTCCCAAGGAGAGAACCATGTCGGCTAAGAAGAGAGAGAAAAATACCTTGGATAAGAGCCAAAAAAATTGCCTTTTAATAGATTTAATTCCCTGCACACCCTTTTGGCTAACAGAGACTAGCTTTTTTGGAGCTTTTAAGAGAGACTGCATCTTCGAAAGCTTTTAACTCTCTCATCTGGTGTCAGAATTAAGCATATGGATACTCTATGGAGGTCTACACAACACGAGATTCATCTTTATGGTCTTGGTTTTCATCAATTTAATCATGGTTTGGGTTAGGGCTGTTTTCCGCCCGACTCTACAGGTGTTCGACATAGGTGTTTTCTGCAGCTTTGTGGTGTTTCTTTCCGATGGTGTGGTGTGTGCAAGGCTATAGGGGTTCTCATTTTCCTTATTTTTTTCATGGTAACAACGTCTGCTCAAGATTAATTTTCATTTTTTTCTACTTCATCTAGTGTAGATGTTGAGAAGTTCATACTCACAATTATTTTGGACTTAATTGGTCTGCTATTGAAACGTTCCCCTTAGCCGTCCTCACACCACCAGTCAGTGCAACTAGAACCAAAAAGATATATTATACTTAGGCCACGTTGCATCCAATTCTTGAAGAATATATTACAGAGGTTTAATGTTGCAATTTGGTCGACGGCTACTAGGAACAATGTGCTTCAAATTCTTAAAGCACTAGCGAGCTTAGCAAAAGGTACATTGCCTTTCTTTGCAATTTGAAATCAAGAAGGTTCTTACACTTGTCAAAGCAATAAATTATTTATACATGACAATCCAACCGTTGAGGCAATGTTCAAGTCTCTAGCTAAAATTGCCATGGGGTATGAATGTGACCCACAAAGAACAGTGCTTATTGATGACTCTCCTTAGAAGGGATGCATTTCCCCTACAAACAATTCTATTTTTCCATCCCAATTTGATGGTGAAAAATTGGTTGACAATATGCTCTTGGAGGAGTTTCTTCCTACTTGTTTGAGCTGGATGAGACAAGTGATGTGCAGAATTTCATTGCCTCTAATCGTTAGGAACAACCAGCATTGAAAAATAAGAGTGAATATAAAGAAATCAAAGAGAATTGGAAGCAAAAGAATGATGCTTGGTCAACCAAGGTGTTCTTTACAAGAAGGATAACTCCTCCAAAATATGAAAAAGGTGACGCTATCCTTGAAGGCAAACACAATGGAGCAAGTGACAAAACTGACAATAATGACATCAGACGAGCCCAAATACAAGAGATACTCGAAAAGGAAGGTACAGTTGTTGAAATCATGAAGGCACCACAATTGATCAATCTAGCTAGGAAATTGGGATGTACTACAAAGGGGCCATTGAAGGAAACCACTACAAAGGATTATGTAAACAAGTTCAGAGCTGAGAAAAATCTTTTAAGGCTAAATAAAACACACCCCTAAGGTAACTTTTATGAATTGAACCTTGTTTCACATACTTGAATATACATGTGCAGGGTATCAATTTTTCTTTTTGTTTCTGCTAGAAGATAGTGGTGGACCTTTTGGTAAAGCCCCTCATGGGAAACATATCACAAGTCCTCCATACAATGAGAAGGAAAACATTTAAGAAAGAGCCTAAGACGTTGGACAGGTGGTGGACCTTGCACCTTTTCTCCCATTTCCAATCGAGTCTAGCTATTCACCACTATATTGTATGAAGTGTAGCTTGGACAAGTGGTAGACCTTGAAACAAGAGACCCCTCATCATCAAGACTAGTTTCGACCTATGGTAGATCTTACTTTTCTCCCATTCATAGTGGAGACTAGCCTAGCCAGAGGTGGTAAACCTTATTTTTCTCCATGCTTCAAAGAAGCATAGCTTGGAGAAATGGGGAAGCTTTGTAAGGTTTTCAATTGGGATTTGTTTATAGAAATGAGTAAGTTGAAGATGGACTTTGGCATCTAGCAATACCATAGTGTAGAAAATGTAGAAACTATTTGTATTCTTTGAAACATAATAAATTTCTTGTTTTTCAATTGCAGAGTCATCACTACAAGAAAGTGGGTTGACTATCTGTAGGCATGATTTGATGGAAGGTTTTGAAGCACCCAACCAACCTCATCCAAGGCCTTGTCGTATATATCAATCACCTCCTTGTCACCTGCCACTTGTTGTCAAGAATATCAAAAGAGTGCTTGTTTTATAACTTGAAGGACTACTTTTGAAGAAAATTGAAACAAAACATGGAGATTCTATGCCATCTTGGGCTCAACACATGCGTCTTGTGGAGGATAGAGATGAAGTCTATCATGCGGTGCGCCTAGAAGTAGAAATGTTTTTGGATTTGTATGGTGAATACTTTGAGATGTGGATATGGAGTTTCTATAGCCTAAAAAGAGTGCAACACATGTCACAAAAATGTTTCCCAAAGCATTATAGAAAGTTCAAGATCTTTATGACTAACAAGTAATGCCAAAATCAAAACATCATGTTAGTATTTAGAAGGGTTTATCATAAAAAGTTGAACAATGTTTGGAAGATGTTTGAGGACTTGGATGCAAAGAATACCTTGGTTTTTTATGATAGTCCATATAGGATGATGTGGAATATGCAAGGAACATATCTTATATTTCCAAAGATGTGGAAGCAAACACCTGAGCAACTTCAAAGATTCTTGCAAGAAACGATTATTCCATGGTTTCTTGGATGGTTGTATGCAAGAGACAAGAGAGATAATACCAGTAACACAATTGTAAATTAGTATAGTGATCTAGAGAAAAATCATGTCCTCCATGTGTACGTGTCAAGGCGATAACATTAAATCCTTTTTATGGTCAGATGATGTCCTTTTAGTATGATGTGTATTGATATTACTATATAATTCAAAGGTTATTTTTAAACAAAGATGTGTCAATTTGATGAAAACTTGCATGGAGTGCACCCTACTCTAAGGGGACTTGCATGTATTCTACAGGGTATCCTATTATAAAGAAAATTATTTGTACATGGAGTGGACCCTTCTCTAAGGGGACTTCCACGTATTACTCCAGTGTATGCTATTATAAGGAGAATCCTATGTGATGGATCGTGCACTGTTCTAAGGGACTTGTAATGGAGTGCACTCTACTCTAAGAGGACTTCCATGTATTACTAGAGTGTATTCACTTAAAATGAGAATCCAATGTACATCCTGCTTTAGAACAAAAATGTATCGATGAATTGTACCCTAGTCTAAGGAGACTTCACTATATTACTAGAGTGTATTCAAGTCTAAGGGGATTTCAATTTAGTTCTAGATTGCACCTTGTTTTTGGGGACTCATTTTACTAGATTATGGCTGTGTTTCATCATGATATATTTAAAAAAATTAACTTTTGTTCTTTAGCAATTCTATATCATTCCATCTCAAGGTTGCATCCATTTGTAACTAGGAGAAACTTATGTTTGATATCAAAATAAACCTTAAAAGTATGGAATGGAGAATTCATGGATGTGCAAGAAATATCTCGGTCATGGCACGCATGTTTTCTTAAAACATTTATTTTTGTGTCCTTCATATAAAAGAGTTTTAGAACCTATAAGTCTTTGAAAGGAAAAATATAAAGTCTAATTGTTTGCATTGGGAGAAAAGAAATCGTGGACTTTGAATTGTGTGAGAGACCTTGTTTGTGAAGAAAAAGTCTAATTGTTTGCATTGGGAGAAAAGAAATCATGGACTTTGAATTGTGTGAGAGACCTTGTTTGTGGAGAAAAAATTTTGATTCAAGAATGGTTATTTCACATCCTCCATGTAAGACAGTTTGGAAACTAAAATATGCCGAGAGGAAAACCATGGAGGCTAAGTGCATGTATTGAGATGTCAATGTATGCATGCATATCTTTATTAGGGTCTAGGCATAATTGGATGCTTTTGGACATCAACTTCACCAGTTTGGTATAAAATAATATATTTAATGTTTTCTTGTGGGTAGTATTTATTTTATTATATATGTTTTTAGCCTAATTTCTTGAACTTCAAATTAAACCTTCTATGTTGCAATGGAGAAGTACTTAGAGAAATTTTTATGAAAACACACTTGCTTACCCTTTCACTAATTGTAGCTTAGATAAGAAGTGGACTTTGCATTCCTCTATAGCCTATCCTAGACAAATACACCTTGAAACTAGCCCTTCTATTTTGCAATTGACATATGTTACACATTTTATAAATGGCTCGTACCTTAAGTGAAGAATTTCTAGATTAGAGGTGTGTGTTGCTTTGATGTCATGCACAAGTGGGTTTATTTTTCAATGGGTGCTAGCTTGGACAACTAGTGGACCTTGAACTAAATATTCAGGTACTCCATTTGACCTTAGCTTGAACAAGTTGTGGGGCTTCAAACCAATGTTTCTATGTTAAGATAAGTTGTAGGTAGGACAATAGAGTATAAACAATGACAATGGAATCAATGTACTAGTCTCTTGATGGAGCAACCACCCAAAGCCATAATTTTTCTTGGCCAATGTTTCTTTCAAATGTTTAGTCTAGTACAAAACGTCAACACCTTGTACATGATATACTGAAAGTTGTCCAATCTGGGAATTGGGATTTTCCCATTTTACCTACTATGTTCTTAAGAACAAACGTAGTGTGAAATGCGGTCTTTATAGTGTCTTGATAAACTATCCTTATTTGATGCTTGTCACTTTTTAGGTCAATTCTACAGAAGTAGGTCGACCCTTGTAGCTTATCAAATAGGTCTTCTACCCGTGTAATAGGAAATTTATTCTTGATAGTGATCCTATTTAGTGACATATGATATGTGCCGTTTTTCTTTTGCACTAATAACACAGGTGAACAGAATGGAGATGAGCTAGGCCTAACCATGCCCTTCTCAACTAACTCATGCCCTTGCCGCATAATCTCCTCTTGTTGAGCTTGGGAAACTCTTTAGGGAGGTTTATTAGGCGGTGAAATTCTTGGAAGAAGTTCAATTGCATGGTCATCATTGCCTCGTTTAGGAGGTAGTTCACAAGGGATGTCGTCAATAAAAACATCTTGAAATCCCTTGAGAAAATTGGATAACTCTAATTCCTCATGATTGTTTATATTTTCTTTTGCTAAAGCATTAGGTTCATTTTGAGAATCTTTAAAAAAAATCATGTACACGGAAATAGAGATCTTTATTGACTTATTGAAAGCTTGCATATGTACAATGGGTATGGTGTTACCCAACTCTTTGGCATCTATGCACATATCTTTTTCCCTGAACCTAAAGTAGATTTTCCTTTCAGGGAATTTAATATTGGCAACCGTGCGATTAAACCATGGTGCCCCTAGGACTACATCCTCATGCTTAGGAGGAGAGATAAAGAAGTCCTATTTGTCCACATAGTGTTGGACATGGAGCCTCAATTTATCAAGTAAGGGAGTGACTGAAGCTTCTGCCCCTTGAAAGCACCATCGGCGGGTAGGACATCTCCCATATCATACGCTTGGATGCCTAGCTTGGTGGCCAACTCTCTGGATATGAAATTGTGAGTAGAACTAGGGTCAAAGAGAATAAAAGCATCATGTTCTCTTACCTTTCCCCAAGCATGGCATAGAGAAGATTCTTTGTGGTGAGCATCTTCTTCTTGGATTTCAACCAAGGTAGCTCTAGGAGGCTCATTTTGTGTATTCTTGTTGGGCTAGGCACGGTATGCATTCCCCTTGCACTTGAAACAACGATTATCTTTATGATAACACTCAATCTCTTTAGGAGAGAGTTTATTTTTGCCTTTATAAACTCCCTTCTCCTTAGCTTTGTTGTTGTTGGCGTTGCCTTAAGGAGACTTTTGGACAATGTCCTTCCCCTTAGGCTCATTGTTACGGTCTTTGTTCTCCGTGGGCTTAAGATTTCTCTTAGCCCCTTGTTGGAAATTGATTCATGAAGCCATCATGATATGGTGTATGACCGCAGATATGGTGCATGGCCTTTGGGAGTTGACATACTCTGCCATATCTTCAGTTAAGACCGCACAAAATTCTTGTTGTTACTCTCCAAATTACATCGTTTTTAAGAGAGCATCTTTGAGATGTAAGTCCAAAAACTTGTCTACATATTTGTGAATAGATTCTTAGGGAGAGAGCTTCAAGCTTCACCATTCAGTGAGTACTTTGTCTTTGGCATCCATAGCCAAAAACTGCTTCGTGATGGAAGCTCTTAAAGCTTTCCATTTTCATGGAGCTTCACTGTTTGCGCGTAGGCTAGACCACCATTGCCTGGCGGACTTTTGAAAATGCATAGCTACATGGTGTAGTTTAGAGGACTCTGTAAAGCCCTCATCTCCAAACGCCCCATTGAATTGTTGAATGAAGGCCAAGACTTTTTTAGTAGCACCAAAGGTGCCATCGTAAGTAAGGAAAGAGATGTTCTTTCCTCCCTCTTTAAAATTTTTGATCTTGCATGACCTCTTCCATGCGGCATAGGATTTCCTATGGACTCTTCTTTTTGGTGGTTCAAAAGTTGCACCATCACTTTCTTAAGAAGAGAAAGAATTCGAGGAGGATGGAGAAGAGGGTGACCTCTTTCTTGCCTTTTTCTTCCCTTGTTCCTTCTTGTCCGCATCATCACGTTCTTCATAAGAGGAAGAGGATGAATAAGATGGAGAAAAGGGTGACCTCTCGGCCGCGGTGGCAGGAGACTCACTTCTTTCTCGTTATTTTTGGTGGGAGTTCTTGAGTTCTCCTTTGGGAAGGAGATGCATCGTCAAGTAGTAGATTTTTGAGCCCTTCATACGGATCCTCTTCTTCTTCCCAAATTGGAGAGATTCCTCTTTTGGAAGTCTCACAAGTAGGCTTCCTAGGTACTCTCTCTTCTTGGTGGGGAGTTTGGGGAATCCCATATAAGCACGTAGCTTTCGTTGCACTTCACTTTGGAGAGATGTTTCCCATCACTTGTTGAATCCTAGAAACAAGGTAGTTAACAAGCATAGGGGCATCATTAGTAGCCTGATCATTATCAAAATCAAAGCTATCAACAATAATTTCACTCTCTTTACTATTGTCACTCATTCTACAACTATTATGTGTAAACTTTTGTAGGTGTACTTTGGCACTTCAAGCCCTACTTGCTACTCCTCTTAACCCCTTTAGAAAATCACTCAAGCTCTTGTACCCATGGCTTGAATATCATTAATTGCAAGGAATAGAAGAGAGGGTCTTTCAACACCAAAACAGTATTGGGGCTGCTATCAAGCTTCTAATAGCTCATGCAATCAATAATGGTTAAGCTGTAGGCAAGCCCCGTAGGACTCCACTATTAAAACAATAGCTCTCGACAATGATGCCCCGTTATCTGCACGAAGCACGCACACTACAAGGCTGAAAAATCCCTATTATAGTTACTCAATTGCAATTAATAATACCAACCATTTATAGTTAGCTTAAGGACCTCCCTTCTTGAGCAACAAAAGATAAACCTTGTGCTCTGATACCAATGTAACATTTAATTGCCTAGTAGCTTGTATGTAGAAGAAAATAGCATAAACATAGTGAGAATTTCATTAACATAGATTCCTAATGAGCATAGCAAGAGTGTTTGGATGGAGAGAGCAATAACACCTAGTTAGATAGGCATGAACAATACTTCAAAAGAGAGAGAAATTACACTATTGAAAATAGTTGAGGACCGGATTTACATGGAGCCGCGGTTCCCCCTCCAAAAGGCTTTGTATTACAGGTTTCCCCCATCAAGGGAGACATTTTTATAATACAATACTTTGTGTTCCTTCAATAACGTCCTGGTGCAATGAGGATTGAAGCTTCAAGCACCATGCTCACACTTATAAAATACAACATAAATTCCCTCACTGTCTCTAACCCAAGACCTCACACACCTTCGAAGATGGTGAGAGCTAGCAGGGTATGAGAGTAGATTGAGAGGAAGAAGGAGTATTATTACGAGAAAGAAGTATATCTCCTCACATAATAACTCATAATAGCTTAGCATAGCTTAGTAATTAGCATGGTAGAGGAGATGACCATGCATTGGAGCTTGGCTCTTGGTTGGACTTGGATCACAAAGCCAAGAGTTGTTGGTGTAGGCTTCCCTTGTCACAAGCTTGGATCTTTCGGTTCCACGAGAGTTGCATCGTGGATTATGCAAAGTTGTTGCCTCTCATGTTGGGGTCTTGGAGAAAGAAGGATGGGAGAAGGTGGGCCCTGAGACCTTGTTCGCTAAGACATGGTAATTGCCGTGCCTTAGTGGTTAGTGCCATGAACCCCAACTCTGTAGACACTGCCGATTCAAAAATGATCGTGGTTGCCAGTGTTACATGTGTACAATGATGAACACAAATTGCATCTCCATACTCATTATACACAAGTAAGGTACAAGACACTGAATACTCAAAATAGAATACTCATTTCGGTACACCGATACAAGGAGTTGCACCGTTTCCAATCAACGCACACAGACATTTAGACATAATGAAACTAAGGTTCTTCGGCCTAATATGTGGCATTGCCATAGTACCAACCATGTGCTCCATCAAAAATAAATGACCACTAGATGTGACAATGTATATGTTGTTTTGTCTACTATATCCAACGTATTTTCCACCACAATTGCCACCTCCTCGGCCTCTTGCACGGCCACAATTTGGTTTAGCCATGTATCATTCTGTCCCAAAGTGTCGCTAAATGCACCGATTACAATCCTCTCTATTTGGATGTGTAAACCTACCACAACGTGCGTCGGGTTGGGCACTCCCCTACCTCTATGGGTGTGGTCATTGTAACCTTGATTAAACACATTTCTATCATCACCTCTTCCACCATGGCTTCCACGACCATGATTGCTTCTTCCAATTCTATTGTTTCCAAGGCCATGAGAGTAAAAAACGATATTTGGAATTACTTCATGATGTAGGAGGCCATTATTTTCCCAAATTCACCTCTTCTTGTAGACACAAGCCGGCCACATCTTCAAAGTTTGGCATATTTCCTCAATAGAAATAGATGTATCCAATGACCTGTAAACCATTCAAAGTAACAAAAACTAAGTCATCATCTAGAACTTCAATATTTATGGTTGCCAAGTCCTCATTGTTTTTCTTTATCTCTATCACATAATTTGAAATCGATCTATTTCCTTGCCAAACACAATGTAGTCTTTGTTTCAAGTGTACTTTCTATGGCTCTATATTTGAACTATTCATGTATGAAATAATCTCCCGTGCTCCTTTTGGTGATTGAACCTTCTTGAGATGTTGTATGAAAAATTAGTCATTGAACATAACGAAATCTAGCGCATGACTCTTTTATAATTCTCTACCTACTTTTTATACATGTCCATTTGTGCTTGCTATGCATGTCCATGATGCATGTAAGCTTCAACATTATCCTTGTGTATCTCCTCTCCAACTTGAGGACACACTTTGTCTTCTCTAACATATCCCCATAATCCCTTGTACATGCATGGCAAGCTTACATGCTTGCCATGCATGTAAGCTTCAACATTATCCTTGTCTAGCTCATCTCCAACTTCAGGACACAATTCATCTCCAGTAACATATCCCCATAATCCTTTTCCCATAATAAGGTTATTTGTCCTATGGGACCACACACTCTAACTTTGTCTTGTCAACTTCTCCCTCACAATCTATGTAAGCGATGTTTACTGAATCTGGAAAAAATTTAACAGAGTTTCCTTGGTATTTTCAACAAAATCTCAATCTCAAAAGTGTACAAATGTATCAGTAACACTATTCAAAAGATGATACAACCATTGTGATCAAAATGGGGCTAAGTACTATCAAATATATGACACAAAACTGTTTCAAATTAGGCTTCAACAACTCATTGTAACAATGCCCAACAATGCTTTGCCCGTGATGCAATCCATGCACTATCCTACATTGCATAATAATTCTTTTTCTATGAAGAAGGGCCCTGGGTGCCAAAGTCGCAAGAAGGCCTCGCCGCGCTCCCGCATGCAGTCGGAGCTACTGTGGAGTCTCTCAAACTGGGCCTGAGTGTGTGGATGAGCTCTAGCCAAATGTCACGGACAGTCTCTGCCAGTGGGACTAGTCAAGCCTCGAAGATGCGGAAGCAACAGGATCGCCAGATGAACCATAGTTTCAAGTTATAGATGAGCTTCCAACGCCACTCTCTATCTCTGCTCCACTCCTTAGGGACTAGCTTAGGGAGTGTAGGCCGGCTCTCATGTATCACAGTCATCCTGCTAAGGGAAGCCATCTCAAAACTAAGTGCTGGGCTCGTGAGTGGACCAAGCTGCCGCACCCCAAGTGTACTGGCTGGCTGTAGAGAGCTCATGCATCAGCCGAAGAATCCAAAGCCAAACCTGCTATGCCATGGGAAAATCCCATAGACAGTGATGCTGAGTCTCAAGTGGATGGTCACAGGTGGCACATACTACTGCGAGGTCGCTGCGCACCAACCAACTTCTGATTGCAATAGCTCGATGTACAACTAGCTCCTGGAACATGGTGACTCGCCTCAGCTGCCTAATGTCCTACAAGTGCTCCCAAAATCCAAACATGGTGACCCTCCTTCTACTAATGAATCGCTGCAGCAGGATGAGCCTCCCTCCGCGCTATTAGTTTGTCGCGACCTAGCTGAGCTGTTGATTGGAAGAAAGGGGTCCTCGGGCCTCAGCACTAAAGGGCACGGGGCATTAAAGGAAGCTCAAGAGGTGGGATCTACGGCTGAGAAGCCCGGGCACAAAAGCAGAGGCGCACAGGGCCGTAGGATGCCCAGAAGTAAACTAGGACGCTGAAAAGTAAACTTGGACATGGGCACACCTTGTCGACGTTTATTTATCATGCATTTGTTGCCCACCGTGGTCAACGTATGCGCATAGGGGGGCCGGATAAATCATGCGCCTTGCCCGACACCCACCAGGGTTCAAACCCGCGTGCAACACCCCACGCCTCATTTTTTTGAGCCCTCAAATCTCCTTGAGATTCGTGCCCGGGCTTCTCAGCAGTCGATCCCACCTCCCGAGCTTCATTTAATGCCCATGCCCTTTAGTGTTGAGGGTCCTCAGGTGAGCGGCTGGAGTAAAGGGAGCCCGCCGAAACCACTCTCCTAGGTCGCATTGCACTCGCACCAAAGGGCGGTTTTCCCAAGCCCAGAGTTGCCAGTATCCTGACTCAAGATCTGACCGGTCGGGGTCAATGACACTAGTCCCCCCACTTATGCCCACAACTCTAATCTATTAAAGGCAGCACTCAGCCACCTCTGGTGCCTCGACAATGACTATGGAGGCGGCCCTCTCTTTGAACCTCGAAGAAAATGCAGGAACCTCTGTCTGAGTAAGCCCTAATGGAGATGAGGACCTCCAGTTGCATGAAATCCCACATCCAGCGTGGATGCCAGCTCCATAGGTATGTGCCACCCTACAAGTATAGGCTCTACAATATTTTGACACATGCTCTACACCCCCCGTATGTCTCGCAGCTGAATGCCCTGAGCCTCCTTAGAAAGTACTATAAACTGTAGTCCCCAAATGAGTGGGCTGGATGCTCCTCAATGCATGTTGGTTGATGCTACTCAACGCCACCCCGTAGCTGCTCCCAAGACCAAAGCAAGCTTGCAGCAAAGCGGTCCTCCCACCTTCTGCTCAAGCCTACTCTATGCAACTTTGTGAAAATCCAACAGGTGGAGGGGCTCTATGGGCCACCCGTCTATGGGACCTGGGCCCGAATCCGGTGAAGCAACAGCTCCTTCCAGGACGCCTCCCTTGGAAGAAGGCCTCTGACAACAAGCTTCCCAAGGAGGGCTTTACTTTGCTGTGCTGGGTGGTTGATGATCCCCAACCCTCCCTCAGAGCAAGGTAAAGTGATGACCTGCCAAGAGACCTTGGCCCTAGCCAACTGTGTCTCGCCCTGTCCACAAAAATTTCTTGATCAGCCGCTCCAGCTGCGTAATGCAAGAGCTCGAGAGAATCGAGCAAAATGTGATGTACCACATGGTAGCCAACAGCACCTGGTTGGCCACCACAACCCTGCCAGCAAGAGAAAGACATGCTGATCTCCAATGAAGTAGTTTCCTCTTCATGGAAAGGAGGAGAGGAGCGCTCTAGTGACAGATCCAAACGAACCTGGCAGCTCAAGTAGCGTACAGGTGTCCCTGGGCAGATCCACCTAAAGCCCTCTCTAGGCGACGAATGGGGCACGGCAGCACTACCAACCCAAAACGCCACTGTCTTTCGCCAATTGATCAGTGCTCCAGATGCACAATAGAACACCTCAAGAGAGTGTTCACACCTTTGCAAGTTGGCCCCCTGGCCCTCCAAAAACATGCATGAGGCATCAGCAAACTTAGCGCCCAAAAGCTCATCTCCCCTGATAGGCAATTGCAGTCCCCGCAAACCAACCTCTTGTGAGGTTAAAAAGATTTGCTCATCCCCTCAGCATAGAAGAGGAACAGGAAGGGAGCAAGAGGACAGCCCTGTTGAAACAAATGTGTGAGCATGAAGCGTTCCCCTATGTCGCTTGCCAACAACACCTGATTGTGCAAAGAGCTGACACTCCCCGAATACATGCATCTGAGAACCCCATCCGGTGCATAGTGTCCTCAAGGAAGCCTCCGTCAACTCTGTTATACACCTTCTCAAAATTGATGATGAGTACCACAAGATCCTCTCCTCCGAGACGTGCGAGGGCAGTCGCCTCCCAAAAGGTGAAAATGTTGTTGAGGATGCTGCTCTTGTCTGTGTCTCCTGTATAATGCTCTCAAGTAGTGGCTGAATTCTCAAACTCAGAGCCTTTGCTAGGATTTTGTAGGTTGAGTTGAGAATGGTGATGGGTCGACAATGCCAAATCTCGTCCAAAAAGCCTCCCTCCTTGGGGATAAGATAGATCAATCCCTTACTCATGCTATCAGGCATCTCCCTAGTGTACAGAATGTGCTACTAAAGCAGTGCAAAGATCTCGACCAAGCACCTCCCAATACTCCAAGATGAAGTTGGGAGTCAAACCATCTTCCCCTGCGAAATTTCCTGAGGGCCTCCTAAAGCTCCTCTGGCTGGAGAGGGCTCTCCAACCTCTGGCGCATCTCCGCATTGACTAAACAAGGTATCTGTGCCCAAACCTGATCTCTTCATGCATCTCGACGCTCTGATTGTGGCTCGGCTGAAATCCACTCACGGTAGAAGTCAGAAGTACCTGCACGCATATCCTTGGGGTCTGTAGCAATAGACCCATAGGTCCTCCTCAACTGGTAGACATTGGTGTGCACATGGCGAGGATCTACAATCTCAAAAAACTCACGTGTAACTCTGTCACCCACCTGAGTCCACTGAGATGTCTGACGATGGAAGGAAAACTCATGGTGTCGCTCCTCAATGGTGATTAGCTCCTGCTGAGCCTATTGCATCTGCTCCTCCATCCAAGGGCTCATTGGGTGACGCTTTTGTATCCTCTGTAAGGAAGCAATGCCCCATCGAAGCTGTTTCTGCTCCTTGGTTGCAGCCAAACGCGTAGTAGACTCCTAGAGGAAGAAACGCCTAAGTTCCACAAGGCCAGAGGCCATTCTAGCAAGAGGGTCCCCGTGTGTGTCCACACTCGTCCAGATCTCCACAACCTGCACTTTGAGCTCTACATCTAGCAAGTGTGTGTCCAC
Source organism: Adiantum capillus-veneris (assembly GCF_014529385.1). Taxonomy (NCBI): domain Eukaryota; kingdom Viridiplantae; phylum Streptophyta; class Polypodiopsida; order Polypodiales; family Pteridaceae; genus Adiantum; species Adiantum capillus-veneris. The sequence goes on from NW_028221498.1 coordinate 27,764, forward strand.
ACGCTGTCCAAATCTCCACAACTTGTTCTCTGAGCTCTACATCCAACAAAATCCTCCCTGGGATGCACAGTATGACACTGTCACTCCTTTGTCTATTTGACACAGGTAAGAATCACTGGCGCATGATCAGAGAAGGTAGTCCCTGCCAAAATGCATAATGAACCACCCATGTCATAGATGTGGTCACTAGCGTAGAAAGGATCTACTACTTTGTTGTCCAACCAAGAAAAAGAGAGGCTATCTGAGGGTTGTGTAAAGTCTGCATGCTACGATACATCCGAAATCCTCAAAGTTATGCAGAGGCGCTCCCAAGCAGCCATCTCGGCATCGTGAACAATAGCATGGCTGCCTCCAATCCTATCTAAGGCGCCCTCTAGCATGTTGAAGTTCCGCCCAATGCACCACTCCTCTGCATGAGGCAAGGACTCCAATATGTGACCAAAGCTCAGCTTGTGCACTAGCATGGTTGGGTGCATAAATGTTCAAGAAGCCCACAAGGTGGCCTTGAACTTTCATGGTGACCCACTGTGCTTTGCCTAGCACAAAAATATCTCTGCCCACAATGGCCTACTACCATGAGTCTGTAGTAGTCATACATACACCTTCCTGGTGTTGGGGTAAGCCATTAGCTTACACTCAGCACGTGATCAACCCCTAAGCCAAGCATACTAAGCATGCATCCTAATGTGCATGCATACATCCTATTGCATAGATTTACCCCATCACATGACTCTTTTCTAAGCATGCCCTTGCTCCCCACATTTGAAACAACGGTTATCCTTGCAATAACTCTCTAGCTCTTCAGGAGAGAGTCTATTTTGGCCTTTCTAGACTCCCTTCTCCTTAGCTTTGTTGTTGTTGAAGTTGCCGTTGGGAGACTTTTGGAAATGGTCCTTCCCCTTAGGCTCATTACGGTCTTTGCTTTCCATGGGCTTAAAATTTTTCTTAGCCCCTTGTTGGAAGTTGATTCGTGAAGCCACCATAGTATGGTGTATGATCGTTGAAATAGTGCGAGGCATTTGGGATTTGACATACTCCGCCATATCTTCAGATAAACCCACACAAAATTGTTGTTTTTGGTCTCCAAAATCTATCTTTTTATAGATAGTGGCTTTAAGATGTAAATCCCAAAACTTATCTACATATTTGTGAATAGATTCATAGGGAGAGAGCTTCAAGCTTTGCCATTCGGTGAGCACTTCGTCTTTGGCATCGCTAGCCAAAAACAGATTTATAATAGAAGTTCTTAAAGCTTTCCATGTTCGTGGAGCTTCACCGTTTGCTCGTAGGCTAGACCACCATTGCCTGGCAGACTTTTGGAGATACATGGCTACATGACCTATCTTAGAGGACTCCGTGAAGCCCTCATCTCCGAATGCCGCATCAAATTTTTAATTAAAGGCCAAGACTTTGTCCGTAGCACCAAAGGTGCCATCGTAGGTAAGAAAAGAGATACTCTTTCCTCCCTCCTTGAACTGTTTGAGCTTGGGCGACCTCTTCCAAGCGGTATAGAATTTCCTATGGCCTCTCCTTTTGAGTTATTTAGGAGCTGCACCATCACTTCCTTCAAAAGAGGAGGAGGATGATGAAGATGGAGAAGAGTGTGACCTCTTTCTTGCCTTTTTCTTCTCATACTTCCTTTCTTCCTTCTTTGAGTTATGGTGTGAAGGTCTACGCAATGGTCTTCTCCGTTTAGGGGGTGTTGGAGAGCATTTTGCATGTCGTCTTCGTGGTGCCATCTCCGCCGAGGTGGCGGGAGATTCACTTCTTTCTCATTCTTTTGGTGGGGTATCTATCGTTGATATTTGGGCTCTCCTTTGTGAGGGAGTTTCCCCACCAACTTGTAAGCTTTTGAGCCCTTCGTATGGGTCCTCCTCTTCTCTCACCGTAGAGAGCCCTCTTTTAGAAATCTCACTAGGAGCTTTCATAGGCACTCCCTCTTCTAGGTGAGGAGATTGGAGAATCCCATGGATGCGTAAATGCTGTTGCACTTCACCTTGGAGTGATGGGTTGCCCATGACTTGTTGAAGCTTAGTAACAAGATAGTTCACAAGCATAGGGGCATCATTAGTAGCTTGATCATTAGCAAAATCAAAGCCATTAAAATTAATTTCACTCTCTCTACTATTTTCAGCCATTCTAACTAAGTTTTAGGTGTAAGTTTCAGAGAGCTAAGCACATCCAAATGATACGAATGATCCCAATGTAACATTTGATGGGTAATAACTTATGTGTAGCAGAAATTACATAAATATAGTGAGAATTTCATTAAGAGAGATTCCTAATGAGTATAGCAAGAGTTCTTGGTTGGAGAGAGAGCAGCAAAAGCATAACAACTAGTCGATCAGAATTAGGCATAAACAATACTTCAAAGAGAGAGAGAGTATAACACTTGACAACAGTTGAGGACCGGATGCACATGGAGCCAGCCCCCCCCCTCCAATAGGATTTGTATTATAGGTTTCCCCCATCAAGGGAGACATTTTACAATACAATTCTTTGTGCTCCTTCAATAACTTGCTAATGCAATGAAGATGGAAGCTTCAATCACTAAGCTAACACTTTTAAATCACAACATCAATTCCTCGTTGGTCTCAGACCCAAGACCTCACAAACCTTCAAAGATGGTGAGAGCTAGCGGGGTATGAGAGTAGATTTAGAGGAAAAAGAAGTAGTCTTATGAGAAAGAAGTAGTTCTGCTCACATAATCACTCATAATAGCTTAGAATAGCTTAGTAATTAGCATGGTACAGGAGATGAGCATGCATTGAACCTTGTCTCTTGGTTGGATTTGCATCACAAGCCAAGAGTTTGTTGGTGTAGGCCTCACTTCTCGCAAGCTTGGAGTAGATGAAGAGCTTTCCATGAAAGTTTGAAAAGGAGATAGACTTTGTTCACTTCACACATGAGCTTATGTGAGTGTGTGTGGAATAATGCCTTTCCAAAATAGCCCCCTCTCTCATCTTTGTCGACCACTATTGCCAATTCTCTTGCTAACTTCCTATTGGCTCTTGAAGAGCCTGGCCAATAGCATTTGAGCAAGAGTGTTACTCTTGCTGGCTTCCTATTGGCCCGTGGATATTTTAGCCAATAGCCTTTGAGAGGCCCATTTAAGATCCTTGTGACAAGTGTCTACCCTTTTCCCCTTTTTGTAAATGCTCAAATAATAAATTTAATTATCTAAATTGGTATTGGACCTTTTAGTCTTCTGGTCAATAGGAGTTAAGCAATTTTAGGAGCTGCTTAATTCTCATTGGACCTTTTGACTATCATAGTCTTTTAGGGAGACTATTTCTTATTGGTTGTTTTTTTTTAGAATTTATAAATTAAAAAATTAAGTTTACACTAGCTGACTTCTCATTGGTCCACCTCTATGTCCATCCAATAGTATTCAGGCAAGAATTGGGGGTTGTCCTGCATGCCTGACATGTGTCCTATTTGATTTGTGAAAAGGGTAACTTAGGTGTAGTTTATGTGTGTGTGTGGGATTATTCACTTTCCCAGTCTCTGTCATCTTCGTAGCTTGCTAGCTCCTTTGTCTTTCGTTGACTTCTAGAGTTAGCACTTTTAGTCACTAAGCCAAGTTCCCATGGCCTATGACCTTTAGAGTTACAAATTTGGAACCTTTTCATATGGAGGTCTTAATGGGGTTAAACCTAGAGTTATTTTAAACTCCATTGTTGTACTATGCTCTTCAGTAGACCATGCCCATCTAGATCCCCAATTCCCATCTTTTGGATCCCCTATTGAGACCAGTCTGGTAGCCTTTCCAATATCCAACCTTTGCTCCCCCCCTAGTATTTTCCTATATTAAATGATCAGTTTAATATGAGAAAATCATTTGAAAAAATTAGATATTAGGTTTTTATGACATTACCTCTCTCTTGATATCATAGTCGTCCTCGACTATGAGGTAGAGAAGATAAAGCCTAATCATTAGTCCGTTTGCTAGTGGGTAGAGGATCCCTATTTTACCCTACGACATCGTTCCAGAATGGATGACTTATCCATTTGGTGCTTGAGAGACTTAGTTGCCTCAAGCATGTCTGCTCATTAGTCTTCCATAGTAGATTGACAAGCTCTACGTGGTGTTTGGGAGACGTCGTCGCCACAAACATGATCCTAAGCATGCATACTTCTTAACATTTGTGCGCAATAAAGAAAAAGAGAGTCTTATAAGACAATTTCATTGATCTTTTAAAACATATTTACATTTGCTTACTCTAGGGAATCATTGTAAGCATTGACAAGGTTTAGGTTATCCTTTAATTGTATGCCTTGCATCCATCTAGCATCTTCAAAAGGTAAATTTTAAACTTAATAAGATACCGTCGGATAATCTTACTGCTTCTCAATACCTTGTCTGCATGTTGGAGAATGGACTCGGGCTGCAACACCCCTTCTTGGTCTTCGATCTCCGGTGGGTCTTCAATGGTTGCTTCATGGGGCAGCTCTCCTTTGTAAGACTTCAATAGGCTCCCATGGAAAGCATTGTGTATGAGACAATGATTGGGCAACTTGAGCTCATAAGCCATTTCATTGATCGGTTTAAGAATCTGAAAGGGGCCAAAGTACCTTTTTGCTAGTTTAGCATAGTACTTTTGGTGTCCCGTAGGATTCTTGCCCGTCGTGTGCCTCAATCGAGCCTTGCAAAATTTAAGCAAGACCCAATCATTTTCTTTAAAGGTCAGGGCTCTTCTGTGCTTGTTAGTAGCAGCCTTTTGCCTTTGCTGTGAGATGGATATAGCATCTTTAATCTTTTGGGAAGATTCTTGTAGGTCGCGGCTATATTCATCTTCAGCAAAGATCTTCCCATGTACCTTAAGTAGCACAAGACTTTTTGATCTTCCCTCAATTACCTCAAAAGGTGCTTCTCCCATGGATTTATGTACAGTGTAGTTGTAAGAATACTCCACTAAAGGTAAGTACTTCTCCCATTGGGACCTTTGTTCTACTTCCATTACATAGGCTTTTAGTAGATCAAGAATTGTTAGGTTAGCTATTTCACTTTGGCCATCTGTTTGCGGGTGATAGGCCGAAGAGAAATTTAGCCTTGTACCTAAATTCTCAAAGAGACCCTTCCAAAAATTGATGGTCATTCTAGGATCTCTATCCGACACTATTGAAATTGGCAAGCCGTGGTACTTAAAGATTTGTGATATAAAGAGGGTTGCCATTTGATGGGCCTTAATAGTCCTTTCTTCTGAACCTCTCTACTATTGTCCATATTCTCATATTCCCATGGATAGACTTAGGCAATCCAAAGATAAAATCCATGGATATGCTCTCCCAGGGTGAATTAGGGATTGGAAAAGTTTGAAGAAAACCAGGTTGCTTCCCTCTATCAAACTTTGTCTTTTGGCAAACCACACATTTTGAAACATACTCTTGTATGTTCGCTTTCATGGTAGGCCAATAGAAGTACATTTCTATCCCTCTTAGGGTAGCTTGAATCCCTCTTTGCCCCGCATATGGAGGAGCATGAGATTCATACATTACTTTCTCACGTAGTGAGTTAGTAACACATAGCCTATTGCCATAGAGAAGATAACCATCTTGTACGGTAAATGGTTCCTCTTTCTTCCCTAGTGCAAGGGCTGACATCACATCTTTAAATTCAGGATTATTAGCATACTCATGTATCATATCAGATAGATCATTGTGAGTTGCTATTGATACCGCGTTCACTCTTGGTCGTCTTGAGAGTGCATCGGCTACTTGATTATGCTTGCCATCAATGTGAGCAATATGAAAATGAAATTGTGAAAGGAAATTTGCCCACCTCATTTGTTTGTCGGAGATCTTGATCTGCGTCATGAAGAACTTAAGACTTTGGTGATCTGTTCACAGAATGAAAGGAGTCCCCAATAAATAGTGCTTCCATGTGTCTAGGACATGTAGAACTGCTAACAATTCCTTTTCATATATGCCTAGAGCTTGCTCAATTGGGTTGAGCCTTCGACTTTCATATGCTATGGCGTGGCCTTCTTGGAGCAGCACGGCTCCAAGGCAATCACCACAAGCGTCGCATTGGACCTCAAATGGATTTGACAGATCCATTAGTGTAAGCACAGGTTGAGAGATAAGCTTCTCTTTAAGCTTTTCAAAAGTAGTGTTCTCTTTGGTAGACCATGCATACTTAACGTTATTTTCTGTTAGGTCATGCAATGGTCCTGCTATGAGTGAGAATTTTATATGAAGCATCTATAGTATGCACACATACCTATGAAGCTTCTTAATTCATGGATATTCTTTGGATTAGGCCATGCTTTTATTACTTCTAACTTTGATGGATACATTTGGATGCCATCTTTAGAGATAATATGACCTAAGTATTGAATCTCTTGTAAGAAAAAATAACTTTTCTTTTGATTTATGTAAAGCTTATTCTCTCGTAGAACTTGAAAAATTACCTCAAGGTGCTATTTGTGTTTGTCCAAGGAATTGGAGTAAATGATTATGTCATCGAAGAACACTCTAGTGTAACTTTGGTGAGGCCTAAAGAGCTTCTCCATCATGCGGTTGAACATAGCTGGTGCATTGGTCAATCCAAAAGGCATGACAATGAATTCGTAGAGACCAAACATAGTGCGAAATGCGGTCTTTAGAATGTCTTGATCCACTATCCTTATTTGGTGATAGCCAATTTTTAGGTCAATCCTACTGAAGTAGGTCGATCCTTGTAGCTTATCAAATAGGTCTTCTACCCGTGGAATGGAAAACCTATTTTAGATAGTGATCCTATTTACTGCTCTATAGTCAACACACATACAATATGTGCCATCTTTCTTTTGCACTAATAAAACTGGTGAACAAAATGGAGATGAACTAGGCCTAACCATGCCTTTCTCAACCAACTCATGCACTTGCCGCATAATTTCCTCTTGTTGAGCTCGGGTGTAAGGACATGGGTCCTACGGGCAAGGCCACTGGCACGGCCGGATAAGTGTGTAAGCTAGGGGGAGGCTATAAGATAGCACGGTTGGTCTTGGCTGAATCACCTTGGAAAAACAGGAGTTTTTTGTGCTTGTCCCGCCCCAAAATCGCTACATCGTGACTGGCTTCATCTTCTTCCCATGGCGGAGTTTGGCTATGTTTACAGAGCATAAAAATTTGTCAAAAAAAAAAATTCCCACCTTGGGCCACCCAACCCTAGTGGCCTTGCTTAACCGTGGTGCCCACATAGAGTTGGCTGCAACCCTTCATATCCCTTCTCATGCTCTCTTCCTCAATTCCATGGCCGTCAACAATTGCAATTGGCTGTAATTACTGCAAATTCAGTAGTTCCAATTTGTTGAGCCTTGGCTTTTCCAGTTTTGACAAGCCATCAATTGGCCACATTTCCATCGATTTGTGGATTGCATACGATGCAAGCCGCATCGGACGAGCCTACAGCTTGATTCATACATTTTAGATTCTCATCGGCTGAAAACTTTGTCGAGAAGTCTTCAAGATTAACTGATGTATTGCATACGACGCAAACCAGATTATTTGCAACTCAAATTTGCTCCGTGCTTTCAAGTGAATCATCAACTGCAGATTTGCTCGTTGTTTTCAAGCTGCTCTTGGGTTGATTCAACAACGGTATTCTAAGGAAGCACAACAAAGAAGCGTTCCAAATTTGGCAAGGCCAGGATCACGTGCAACAAGGTACAAGTTGGTATTTTTTTTCTCTCTTTGCATTAACGTGTGTTTACCATGGCCGGTGAGGATATATCACCTACACACACCTTTGATTTTGAGCACGCACCTCAAAATCCGGCAGCCACCCACGTTACCGACTCTAGCATGCATGACAAGGATGATCTAGGAGATCATGGTCTTGTCGACATGGATGCTTTCAAGACTTTGGAACATCGCCAAAGCGTACTTGAAAGTAATTTTAATACATTAAATGCAAATGTTACCTCACGGAGCTACTGAGGCAATTTAATGGTTCAAGGAACCCAAGCTCACACGGTTCACAAAACCCACATGCATACGACTCAAGGAGGCCATGAAGCAAGTGCTTCAGATGATGCAAAAGGTAGCAATGCATTACTTAAGAATATCACCATTCCTGAGTTTCATGGTGAAGAGTGTGACGGTAACAAGGATGCGGTCAATACTTTCTTACACAAATGGAGTGATATTCATAGGCTGAGACACACTCCAGATATTAAGACAACTGTGGAAACAAGTCTATCTTTTAAAGGCAAGGAGTATAAGTGGTGGATGACATTTCCAATGCATGCTCGTCCTCAGTCTTGGGCAGCGTTTCAAACATCTTTCTCAAAAGATTTTTTGGACTCTAATGAGGCAAATAAGAATTGGATAGCATGGGATGCATGCCGAATGTTCGGCCTCTCTCTCACATAGTATCTTTCTAAGTATCGGGAAATCATATTAAAACTAGAAGGTCTAGATGAATTCAGCTAAGAGCCCATGGCGAGGTAGATCTCCCACTCATTCCAAGAGGAACAAGAGACACTCTCCCTCTCCACGCGCTCAACAGGGTAAGAAGCCTAAGCAATCTAGAGATGCTCCACGTGGACCTCTCAGCACTACCGATTTTGAGCGTGCAAAGAAACACAATTTGTGTTTTAGATGCCTTTTAGACCAACATACCAAGAAGGAATGTCCTCTTTTGCAAGGCAAAGAAAAGGCCATGCACATGGTGCAACGCCTCACATTAGATTCATCTCCTAAATATTCAACTGTAGACGTTCTTCATATGGAAGAAGAGCACAAGTGTTGCGTGCCTGCCTCAATGTGGCAGCCCACCTTTGGCCCTCATGAGTTGATTCGCATACATGGCACTATTAACGGACAACGTGTTTGTCTTTTAGTGGATGATGGTGAAACTCATAACTTCATAATTATAAGCTAGTCAAGAAATTGAAGCTTACACAGACTCCCTACTCCCACAAGTATGTGGTAGCACAGATGTCGAGAAGTGACAAAGAATTATGGGACATAGTAGTTCAAGGGGTTGAGCTTATTGTTCAAGATCATACGATGACCCTTGATTTCCAAGTTATGAACATGGACCGTGCTGATTTAGTTTTAGGACGGGAGTGGCTGCATGGTTTAGGAAACACATTGCACACTAGGTACGAACACAACTCCTTATCCTTTGTGGCCAATGGTAAACATGTGCTTTGCTTGGTGAGAAAAATATACCATCTGCACCTCTGATATGTACAACCGATCTTTCTCTTTTATAGAAAGTAGATTTAATAGATGAAGTCTTTTTGTGTTATGGCTTGTCTTCAAGTCTTGTGAATTCTCAAAGTGTTGTGGATTCTAGTTATGGTATGCAAAGTGCAATGGATTCTAGTTATGATATGCAAAGTGCAATGAATCTTAATGAAAAGCAAAGTGCTAATAATGCTAAAGAGAAAAGTGCTAATAATGTTCAGCAATGTGCAACTGTTGTAGAACAAGCATTACAGGAATTACAAGATTCTCCATCCCAGCATAACTCTAGTTTACTTTCTCCTTTTGCACGGCAAAAGTTGACTCAATTGCTCACGGAGTATAGTGATGTTTTCTCGAGTGATTTACCACCAGGTTTACCCCCTACAAGGGATGTGCAGCGTGTGCGTAGATTATCGTGGATGGTTCAATGCGCATGTGCGTAGATTATCACGGATTAAACACGATAACGATCAATAATAAATATCCTCTACCTCGAGTGGATGAGTTGTTTGATCAACTCCACGGGGCACGATATTACACAAAGATAGATCTTCGTTCAGGATACCATCAAGTGCGTATCCTTTTCAAAGATATAGCTAAGACTACCTTTAGAACACGGTTTGGGCATTATGAGTTTTTGTTTATGCCTTTTGGTTTAACCAATGCTCCAGATACATTTATGACACTCATGGATAGTGTCTTACGTCCTTATCTTGGAAAATTTGATGTGGTTTTCCTTGATGACATTCTCATTTACAGTAAGACTGAAGAGGAACATATTGAACACTTAATATTAGTGTTTGAACAGCTACGAGCTCACGCCCTATATGCTAAGCCAATCAAGTCATGTGATCTCTTATTCTGGCATCCAGGTAGACACTGACAAGGTCGCTACCATTCTTTGATGGCCACATCCCAGCAGGGTTGAGGAGCTTCAAATCTTTTTAGGCATGACTGGATTTTATAGAAAATATATCCATGATTATGCCAAAATAGTTATTCCTATGACGGATCAACTTAAAGAAAAAGGTACGAATTTCTTTCGGGAAGAAGCCCAACAACACAATTTTGAACAGCTCAAGGTAGCTGTAGCCACTGCTCTCATCCTAGCAATCGTTGACCCACTTAAGCCGTTTGTGGTAGAAACTGATGCTAGTGATAAAGAAATTAGTGCGGTACTTCTCCAGGAGGGAAGACCTATAGTCTTTGAAAGTAAAAATTTGGATAGAGCTCAACAGAATTATTATGTCTATGAGAGGGAGCTCTATTGCATAGTTCACGCTTTACGAAAGTGGCGACATTATTTATTTGGGCAGAGATCCTTCAAGATTATGATTGTAAGCTACGATATCGCAAAGGGCGATATAATATAGTAGCGGATGCATTAAGCCGAATGCCTCAAATTAATTCACTTGCTTTCACGAAAATAAAGAGTGAATTTTTGGAGTCATTACGTGGCAAGTGTGCACAAGATCAATCATATGCTAAAGTGTGGAGTGCACTCTTAAAAAGAGATCCCTCACAATCACATGTATCTACACGGGCAGATCAACATGGTTCTGCACTCGTAGATCAAGACTCCAACACACCGAGCTCCACCCCTACTCAGTACGAGCTTAAGAGATGGAATAATTTTTCCATTGACGATGGCTACTTACTCCACAAGGGTAGAGTATGTGTGCCAAAGGACTCGGACACTAGGCGCCAAATATTGTTTGAGTATCACGATAGTCCAAGTGCTGGTCATCCAGGTATTCGTAAGATGTATGCCTTGGTTCGACGGAAATTTTATTGGCCAAGCTTACATCATGATGTTCAAGAGTACGCACAAGGTAAGTGGGAGACTATCTCTATGGAATTTGTAGTAGGACTACCTAATACAACTCGTGGCCATGATTCCATATGGGTAATTGTAGACCGTCTAATGAATGTGTTTAAACATGCATACGGGATTGGGATAGTTTAGAAAAACCCTAGGTTAGCAGGATCTTCCTTGGAAAAGACTAATGAAAAGTGAATATAGCGACCAGCTCGGCACACCAAATGACACCAAACTTGATAAGGGGGTATAGAAAAAACCTATAGAACACTCCCAAATGATGAGATGATCATTTGAAGAGGGTCACGGGGGTCTATAATTAATAATCCAATATTTAACCTAACGTCGGAATTCAATTTTGACTTCACAAAAAGCTTTTCCACAGGTGTTATAAGAAATGTATCATATTGGGAGCCAAAAGAATCATCATTTGAGGCCTATGGTCTAAGTGCTATGGTGGGTGAACCAATGTAGCATTCATGGTTTTACCATAACCAATAGATGATTATGAGTAGATTAGAGAGTGAGTCAATACACAATGTACAATGACAATAGCTTGTTTGATTTATTAGGAATTGGAGAGATACAAGTTTTAGCAAAATGGCTTTATATAGGCTTAAGGCTAGAGGTGGTAATAAATGAAAAAAAATGATATGCACCACGCGTGAGAAAAAGGACAAAGAGCATATGGGCTAGCTAAATAGCATGTGACTATTATGCAGCATGTGGGCATAGGAAAGAGGCATGTGTGAGGCTTAATAGAGTACCATCGGAAATTGTGACTATGCACATAATGGTGCATGCTTGGCTTTTAGAGAGTGTTCTCACTGTGAGTGTAAGCTAAGGATTACCCCAACACAAATCAATTGAATAAAGGCATGGCATCCGCCCATAGGTCAACAAAGGCTTGTTGTGTGTGCAGCATGAGACCAAGCCCTACGAACCTGAAGCAGCCTTCAAAATGGGATTAATTAGAAAATTTGAATCCCATTGACTTGCTTCAAATGGCATGTTCACATCAAGCTCAAAACCACAACCTTACTGAAATAGAGGTCAAACCCCTAGCCACTAAGCCACTTGAGCTTGCTTATGCAAGCCTCTGAAAATAGACAATAAAAGTCGATACTAGCAGAGCCTCACACACACCTATTTGTAGATGTTGATTAGAGAGCTCTTAATAGGGCTTTAATGACATCGATGTGCAGAATTGAGAAGCTTAAAATCAAATCCTATAATGAGAGCAAGCAATGCAATGATTGAAGGCTCTAAGCAAAAAATCAATTGGAGGTTTTAAGAGCTTGAATTACACACACACCTATAATATAAATAGAAAACTTAATTAGGTGAACAAACGAGGTTGGATCAAGGTGCTTGAAGGCTCATTGGAGAGAGCTAAAAAATCACTTCTTCCACACAAAATTAATGCGATGATTTGAAGCTTGAGTTGGGAGTAATTAGAGGAGAAAACCACACGTGCACACACACACACACACACACACAATGCAAAAATGTGAATCTAAAAGCAATGCAAAATTACTAAAATGCTCAATTGTGGATCTAATGCAAGAAAGAAATGCTAAATGTAAGTTCCACCTCACCTAATCACCAAAGGGTAGTGGAGCATGCTCGTGCCCAAGTGGTGCCATTAGGGATTGGGATTAATAGGCTAATGAAAATATGGGTTAATAAGGGAGAGAAGTGATTAATTAAGCCTAAGTTATAACCGTTGGCTTTGATACCACTTGTTGGGTTAGCGTTGATACGAAAGCGAGCTCCCTAATCACCAATGGATTAGCATTAATCTATGGAGGGTGAAGCCTTAGCTTAACCATGGTGTTAGGATTAGGGCTAAAGATATGGATATTACGGTTAGTCTAAGCCAAGTACAAGTACATAAAGAGAGAGAGTATAGACACAATGATAGATAGGTCAAAGTGTATTGATTCATTAAAGGATAGCCTCTTTAATAGGCTCAGTGCTTTACAATCATTGGCTAGAGAGGTTGCACCCTCTTGCTATTGGATCATTAGGAGATTTTCGGAGGTCATTTGGAGGGCCTTGTAAGAAATTATTTTTCTCTCTTTAGAAAATTTTGTTAAAATGCACTCGCACTTATTGAGTGCATCCAAAAGGACAACTAGATACTCTAAAAAGTGAACCAAACTTCCCAAGGATCTTTAAAAACGGCACCTTTTCATTGAATGCACGTGTTTTTTTCATGGAGTATGTGCCGCTCATTCAAAATTGCTTTTGTCATCACTAAAATTCAAAAATATCACAAAATTGTCAATTGGAGGCAGAATTTGAAGCTTTTGACACCTCTAATATGTTCAAAATGCCCAAAAACCTAAAAACGATTGTCTACCTACCTATTTCTGACACTCAAAAAGAGAGAAAATCCCAAAAAACCCCTAAGCATCTGAAAAATTTTCAGATGTCCCCCCCTCCCCCTATGTGTCGTAGGACAAAAAGCCCTTTTTAGGGATTTTCTCCCTCTCCGGGTGTCAAAAACAAACAAGTAGACATTTGTTTTTTAGGTTTTTGGGCATTCCGAACGCATTGGAGGTGTCAAAAGCTTCAAATTTTGCCTCCAATTGATAGTTTTATGATATTTTTGAATTTCAGTGATGATAACAAAATCAATTTTGAATGAGTGGCACCTACCTCATGAAAAAGGCACGTGCATTCAATGAAAAGGTGACCGTTTTCAAGGATCGCTAGATTATTAAATGATCAGTGGATGGATTCTTTTTCATATTTTTGTTCATATCAATCTATTTTCTAGGTAACATTGGCTCTTCTCTCATTGGAGAAGCTTTTTTTTATCTCTCTATACAAAAGGCCCTCCAAATGACCCCGGAATCTCCTAATACATGTCATCATTTACCTTTCTTAGGTGGCTAGAGGAGTTTCCCATATGAGTGCCTCAAGTTGAGCTTACCCTAACAATTCCTTAGAAGAAGACCACCTCCCATTAGAATGTCAATTGGTTTCTTCACATGTGTGCATAGGTGGAAGAGTTTCCTCCCTACCAAAATTAATGCTCAAATCCATGGATGATGTGGGAAAAGGGATCAGATCCTTTGTAGAAGAAGAATTGTCTAAGCTTTGATACCATTGTATTAGACTTGGACACCCCAAGCCAAAGATCCACAGCAACACATGTGGGAAAGCTGCAAACAACTAAAGTGAACTTGAAAAGAGGAACGGAGAGAGAGAAGAGAAGTGCCAACACGGAACAACAAAGGTCCTTCCCTAAATGCATTGGCCCCAATGACTAGCACCCATTTTGATATTTCTTTATTATTGCTTCACAATCGTATAATGTCCAAACGTCATCTCTCATAGTGCTCCCAAGCTCATCTACCAAGAAGAGAGGCTCTGGCACTTATTTAAAGGACCGTGGCCAAAAGCATACAAGTGAAAAGTTATGTTGTAAAAGCTCTTGCTCCCAAAAGCTTCAAACCCCAAAATCTTGTGACCTTGAGGCCCTTTCATAAAAATCTAGACGTCATACAATGCCACATCATCACCTCCGTGATTTGCGGGTTCTCCAGTACAAAAGTGCCACATAAGGAAGTTCTACACAACTTGAGATCCATGCTTTACTTTTTAAGGATTTCGGCCCCTTCATGATGTCGGAGTGCGCAGCTCTCTAGGGTTGATCGAGAAAGCATCGACCTTCTGATTGTAGACAAGAATTCAGCCTAGGCTCAAACCAAGGGAAAGGAGTGCAAATAGGGATATGGTAAGAGTTAATAAAAGTATATAATGATGATTAGAGAGAAATTACATCGGATGATCATGATTTGGAACACAATTTTAACCTAAAAGTAATAAGAAATAGAGCAATGACACAAAATTTGTGCTTTTTTATCTTTGTTTACCTTGTTACACTTTTTTATCTTTGTTAACCTTGTTACAAGTCAATCGCACACACCATCACTTTTTTCACTTTTTTATCTTTGTTAACCTTGTTACAAGTCAATCGCACACACCATCATTGGTATGCCTTTTGATTTACAAACCCGTAATATAAAACCCCCAAAGTTGAAGCCATCTATAATTGCCAGCACATTTCCCCTATATACAGCTCACTTGCTCTTGAATTGTTAAACCCCTTTGATGAGAGCTCCCATGAGAGGGAGAAAAAGCGTCGATATTGCCTCTTGCCAAATCACCCCTTTTCCTTCAGTCATGAATAAATGAGAGAGAGCTTATGAAGTTTGAGAGCTAAAGCTCTTCAATATGAGAGTTCTCCAACATGAGAACAATGGAAACCTTTAAAACTTTGGAGAGCGATAGAGGTAAGGAGAGTTTTCTCCCCTTTTTGATGTTCTCTCTCTACTATGTCGGCTTCAAATTTCCATTCATGAGAAAAATTGTCGCTTGGTTCCCTTCAAGGCTTCAACTTGTCATGATCTCAGGTTCACTCCCTTTTTGCTATGCCGCATGCAGCCATCTGTGGATGGCCTCCTCGACCCTTCAATCCTTTGTGAGCTCTACAAGTGGCGCACATCGTTGAACTCCTCGTTGTCTCTAGCTTCCCTTGACACCTGCTATCCTTCACACCTGCTATCGGGCACCCTCATGTAGCTCCTTATGCTATGGCGACCTCCATAGAGCCTCTTCTCATGCTTTCCTTGATAGCCCTCTCATGCCATGCTACTCCGGTCCTCATCCTCCCACACACCCCATGCAACCACCTTGGAGCCTCTTCTCCTATGAATGGAGTCTCTATGATCTCTCGGATGATGCCGGATAAGGCCCTAATGCCACATGATATTATTCAAGCAGAGCAAGCTGCCCCCCCTGTCGTGACCGAGGCACTTACTAGATCAATATCCTCTTTGCACAGTGTGGGACCTCCCTAGTGACACATATGCTCAGCTAGCCCTAGAGTCATCTCGAGAGCTACCGCTATAGGGGGATACAACATGCTGGTATGGGCAGATGACATCATGGTTTCAGTCACATGGTTTTAGCATGGATAGATCGACTGCCTCCATTACTCCTTGGATGTGCCCTCCCTACCTCTAACACAAACATGGATCACTAGACTCATACGTCATGATTTGATTCAGCTAGATACTAGGAGCACATGGATATAGCTGACACAAGAGTTAAGCATGAAGATGGATTACTATAGAGAGCATCTTCTGCAAGTAACAAAGGATGGATATGTGATTAGACTGGCCTACATGAACACTCATTTATCCCATGAGATAAAACGTGCTACTGTTCAGATGTGCACATCATTGCATTAGTAGGTCCGTCTTCACGCTCCCGAGGTTTAAGTGTAGTATTAGCTAATCGTATCCTGCCTCATTCTGATCGACCACCCATGTGTTTCTATTGCGACAGCTGTTTGTGTGATCATGTAATGGATGGCTTAACCGTGATGTAGAATGAACTTAGGCGGTTATCTGCTCCCATTATCAGTTTATAACAAACTTTTTTTGTAAGCAACTCTCTGGAAAAAGTTTGTGTGTGTGTGTGTGTGTGTGTGTGTGTGTGAGAGAGAGAGAGAGAGAGAGAGAGAGGGAGAGGGAGAGACTCAGTGGCGCACTGGCAAAGCTCTTTACGGGACAATGCAAAAGGCAATCTACAAAAACCTAGGTTTAGTGTAACACCACCTACAAATTTAGATATTTACATCTCAATTTTAAATATGAAGGTGAGAAAACCTACAAAATTTAGAAAAACTTAGTGTAAATACTTTCATTTTCAAATTTAGTCAATTTACTTCGGAAATTTCTCATATGTAGGTTTGCCTACTCTTTGGAAAAAAAGTTTTTTCGAGCACTGCTACCAGTGTCCGGACACACAGAGAGAGAGAGAGAGAGAGAGAGAGAGAGAGAGAGAGAGAGAGAGAGAGAGAGAGAGAGAGAGAGAGAGAGAGTAGTGGGAGTACTCAGAGAGAAAGAGAGGATGAGAGCCAATGTTTGGGAAAAGTGTGTCTCAGCTTGCAATTGTGCTGCTCTGAAATTCAAAATGGTGCTTAAGAACAAGAGGAAAAGGAATCAGTATGCTTAGATTTTGAGAAAAATATTGTAAAAATGTTAAAAACTAGCTCATTTTTTCAAAATCTATTTGAGTCAATGACTGAATGGTGCATTGGTGAGTCTCGCTTCGATGAGCAACTCTTTACGGAGAAAGGGTGATAGCACAAGATAGTCAATGCTCGAAAAAAATCTAGATTTAGTGTAGTCCCCACCTACAAATTTAGATGTTTACCTCTACATTTTAAATATGAAGGAGAGAACCTACAAAATTTAGAAACGTTTAGTGTAAAAACTTTCAAATTCAAATTTAGTTAATTTACCTCGGAAATTTCTCATATGTAAGTTTGCCAACGTTTTGGAAAACAATTTTTTTTAGCACTGCTATCAGTGCACGGAGAGAGAGAGAGAGAGAGAGAGAGAGAGAGAGATTGGGTAGTGGGAGTATTCAAAGAGAAAGAGAGGGTGAGAGCCAATGTTTGGGAAAAGCGTGTCTCAGCTTGCAATTGTGCCGCTTTGAAATTCAAAAGTGTGGCTCAGCTTGCAATTGTGCCACTTGGGAACAAGAGAAAAAGGAAAAATCCCACCTAGATTTTGAGAAAATAGTGTAAAAATGTTAAAACTTAGCTCATTTTTTCAAAATCTCAGTGAGTTAGTGACTTCATGGCGTACTGGCGAGTCTCGCTGTGATGAGCAGTTCTATACAGAGAAAGGGTGATAGCGCAATATGGTCAGTGCTCGACAAAAACCTAGATTTAGTGTAATCCCACCTACAAATTTAGATATTTACCTCTAGATTTTAAATAAGAAGGTGAGAAAACCTACAAAATTTAGAAAAAAATTAGTGTAAAAACTTTCAAATTCAAATTTAGTCAATTTACCTTGGAAATTTCTCATAGGTAGGTTTGCCAACTTTTTGGAAAAAAGTCTATTTTGAGCATTGCTACCACTAGTGCACACACAGAGAGAGAGAGAGAGAGAGAGAGAGAGAGAGAGAGAGAGAGAGAGAGAAGAGAGAGAGAGAGAGAGATTCGGCACTAGGAGTCCTTAGAGAGGAAGAGAGGGTGAGAGCCAATGTTCGGGAAAAGTGTGTCTCGGCTTGCAATTGTGCCACTTAAAAATTCAAAATGCCGCTATTTACCTCGACATTTAAATATGAAGGTGAGAAAACCTACAAAATTTAGAAAAACTTAGTGTAAAAACTTTCAAATTCAAATTTAGTCAATCTACCTCAGAAATTTATCATATGTAGGTTTGTGACGATTTGGAAAAAAGTTTTTTTTGAGCACTACCAATGCACGGAGAGAGAGAGAGAGAGAGAGAGAGAGAGATTGGGCAGTGGGAGTACTCATAGAGAAAGAGAAGGTGAGAGCCAATGTTTGGGAAAGTGTGTCTCAGCTTGCAATTGTGCCGCTTTGAAATTCAAAATGCCGCTTAAGAACAACAGGAAAAGAAAAAACTCTGCTTAGATTTTGAGGAAAATGTTAAAAATTAGCTCATTTTTTCAAAATCTCAATGAGTCAGTGACTCAATGGCACATTGGCGAGTCTCGTTTTGTGACGAGCAACACTTTACAAAGAGAGGGTGATAGCGCAAGACAAAAGTGCTAAAAAAAAACCTAGGTTTAGTGTAATCCCACCTACAAATTTAGATATTTACCTCCACATTTTATATGAAGGCGAGAAAACCTACAAAATAATTTAGTGTAAAAACTTTCAAATTCAAATTTAGTCAATTTACCTCGAAAATTTCTCATATGTAGGTTTGCCAACTTTTTGGAAAACAGATTTTTTCGAGCACTACTACCAGTGCTGCACGGAGAGAGAGAGAGAGAGAGAGAGAGAGAGAGAGAGAGAGAAACCAGTCAACGACTTAAAACCCTAAACCAGTGCTAACCAAGCAAGTGTACGGATGCCTAAATTTTTTAAAAGCCTGTATGAATGCCCAAAAATTGTGAACGCATGTATGGACGCCCAAAAATCGCACAAGTCATTCACACATAAGTACATACATACACATAAATCACGCTGAACAACAGGATTTGAAGTGGATAATATACTCATAGGAGCATTCTACATACACTAC
Organism: Adiantum capillus-veneris; assembly: GCF_014529385.1. NCBI lineage: Eukaryota > Viridiplantae > Streptophyta > Polypodiopsida > Polypodiales > Pteridaceae > Adiantum > Adiantum capillus-veneris. Next base: position 46,850 of record NW_028221498.1, read on the forward strand.
AACAAAAGGAAAGCGGTGTTGTGACTACATTCATAAGGAGAAAATAGTACAAAAATAGATTTTTGCCAAAACTCCAGTCAAGGTGTGTTTTGGCTTAGTTCTAAGCCGGTTACAAAATTTTTGATGCAAAAATTTATTCCTAGAATATGCGGTGATGGGAGCAATCCCAAACTTCAAGCGAACTTTTTTGAGCAATGAGAAAATCAAGCGAGTTAATGAGATGCACTTTATCAAAACACACATAGCCAAGAGTATATGTAAGTCACTCATTTCTTCACTCGAGAGACTAAATAAATTGGCCACGGGGTCACTATATGTAAAACCTATATATCGTGTGTGTTCAAGGACTATTTATAAAACCTCTTAGTTGTGAATTTTTCACCAAAAAAAGGACCCTTTTCCTGTTCAATTTGTAAAAAAAAATCAAGATCTTTTTTCAGCACCCTTTTGTATGTGAAAATGTCAAAAAATATAGAATAAAATAATCCGTACTATTGAACCCATCTGATAGGCATCTTTTTTATTGTAGTGACCCCTCCCGCCCGAGCGGAAGGTGGTGGTTAAATTTAAGAATGGATATACTAAGCAAGAGGTAAGTGCTAGCAAGCCTGACACTGGATAACTCTTGAGCTTGTTCTTTCTTGTGCTTTTTTCCAGGAAGTAAAAGAAACCTCATAGATTTTTAATTGCCCAAAGGAATTTTGTAAGTTTGTGAAAATTAATTTTCCCAAACACTAGACTTAACATTGCTGACATGCTATTTGCATGCCTTCCTATGGATCAGCGCCGCTCAACCTTGCAAGCAACTACCATCCCCCCTTACTTTTTCACTATATTTTATTTTTCAACTCTTTTCTTAATTATAGCAGACCTTAGTATTTTCAAATCTTTGCTCATGGGGAAACCTTAGTAGAGCCGACTATCATGAATGGAATATGTCGCCTATTTTAGTGTGTTGTAAGTTGAGACCATCACCTATTCGTTGTTGTTTTTTAACTAGTATCAGTAGGAAATCCTCATTGAGTTATATTTAGCTTTTACAAGGAATCTGCCAAGATCCCAAAAGACAAAATTGAAGGCTGGCTACAGGCAAGAAGTTGGTGTTGCATCGACTACTGCATGCTTTTCTCCTTGCCCTCTCTCTCTCTCTCTCTCTCTCTCTCTCTCTCTCTCATGCTATTATCTTGAAGGCTTCTCCCAACATGGAGCACTTGACATGCATAGAAGCTCTAGGCTCTTTTTGGTAGATGCAATTCAGAAGCCTTTTGTAGATGGTGTTGATGTGTAAGAGGGAAGGTGCCTCTGTTTGTGCTTGAGGAGAGAGGAGGAAAAAGGAGCAAGGGTGAGGATGGAAGCATCAAGACAAGGAGGGAGAGAAAGAGATCTAGAAAAGAGAGAGGGTGAGAGAGATAGATAGAGATGGTCATCCAACATCTATGTAGTTTCAAGAGAAAGAAATCAAACTAGATTTTGAAGGGAAGAGCCTAGAATATCTCTGATCCTCAAACTTCATGATTTTTGGCATGCAATGACCAAAACCCTTTTGCATGCAATTATCTATGCTCCAACCCCCTCAAAAAACTAGTAGATATTGATCTTGTCTCTCTTTACCACCCTATATCTACATATGCACCTAACCAACAACAACATGTGATCCTAGTGATAATTGGATATCCACATAAATCAATCTGATGATGAAGCCACCTATGGAGAGCTAAAGAATGTGACTTTGACATCTCTCTCTCTCTCTCTCTCTCTCTCTCTCTCTCTCTCTCTCTCTCTCTCTCTCCCCAAAATCTACTCCCTAAATTTACCCACCATATAGTATCATACATTGCAATACAAGCAAAAGACACTACTAATAACCAGACTATGACACCTGTCTAATGAGGTTCAACAAAAATCAATATGATGATGAAGCCACCCGTGGAGAGCTAAAGAATGTGACTTTGGCATCTCTCTCTCTCTCTCTCTCTCTCTCTCTCTCTCTCCCCAAAATCTACTCCTTAAATTTACCCGCCATATAGTATCATACACATTGCAATACAAGCAAAAGGTTCAACAAATTTCCATGATCTTAGACAGAGGATAAACCTAGGTTGCATGTTGTTGAGTGCGTGTGTGTGCAAATGCGTGCATGCGGATACGATGTGTGCTGTGGGAAAGGGAGAAGGAGAGAGTAGGCATTGTGTGGGTGGAGCAGCAGGCTCAAAGTGAGCTGTCTCTTATTCTATTAAGAGCCATTTTTTGGCTCTCAATTTTTGCCATAGTAAGCTACCTTGCCCAAGGAAAATCACCTAAATACTATGGCTCTCTTCACTCTCACATTGCACATAGGCATGTGTGCATTAAGGCTTTTACCATATCTTCTCTAAAACTCTTATTTACTTAGTGATTGGGTTAGGTTAACCAAAAAAATAAATAAATAAAATTATTAGAGCCCCATTTGCGCGTAAACATTCCATTTAAAATAAGGGCCTAAATATAAAGTTTTTTAAATCTATTATTTTCCCTGTTTTTGTAAATATTATCATCTAGGTATGTGTTTTACCATGCCGCTTAAGTAGGCCACGTAGCATTTTTACCATCTATTATTTTTTCCTGTTTTTGTAAATATTATCATCTAGGTATGTGTTTTACCATGCCGCTTAAGTAGGCCACGTTGCATTTTTACCATCCATAATATTCTTATTTTTATCTTTTAATTATTTCCATTTTATATACTTCAATCTCATTATGGGTAACTAAAACTTTTTATCTTTACATTCTCACCCGCACCCTCGTGAAAAATAAAAATAACTTCAACTATCCTAATTTCATCCCGTTTCTCTTTTTAATCCTAATAAGAGAACAAATGAGGGTCCCTATCCTTTGATTCTCTTAATTTTATATTCTCTTTATAAATCTTTGACATATTTTTCCTATTATAATAACCACATGTCATCATGTCTAGCTAGCCCTAATGCTAGCTCGTCTTTTTTTCATCATACGTACATATTATAAATATGTACATATTATAAATTTGAAAAAAACCTCCTCCATATGTACATATTATAAATATGAAAAAAACCTCCTCCATGCAAGTGTCCACATGCACTTGAGTCCTTTAGATCATGCTAGAGTGTGTGGAGAGCTCACTCTTGGAGCTATAAGGAAAACCCATAGCAAGGGACCCACAACAAAGAATTTGGAAGGACAGAAAATATCTATTTTTGCTCAATTTTTTGGCGCCTATTTCCAATCCAAATTTCAACAGGTCATCAAGACAAAAAAAGTTAGATCATGATCTCAAAAATACGCTCAAACATTTTCAAAAGTTTTGGAGCTAAAGAGCAGGAGGTATGAATTATTTTGTGGACCCTAATCTATCCAATTTTTCTCTCACAAGGTACGCTAAACCTTCTCTCACCTTTTCACACTTCCACACACACACACACACTCATTCTCCTTCTTCCCTCACTCAAACTTGCTCCTCTCCCACCCTCTTCACCATTGCCTCTTCTCTCTCACCTCGATAACCTTCATGCTCTAGTTCTACACTCCTATGTACTTCCCTATCTCTCCACATATATGAGATTATTACCATTTCCTCTTCACTCTTTTCAAAAACCCCAAAATCAGCAAAAGAAATCAAGATTAACCTCTGCAAATGGATCTCTCTTCATCAAAGACTCAACCTCTTCAACCTCAAGGGCGACTTCACCAAAACCGACAATTTCATTGCGTCACAACCGCTCTTTTACCAGTGTAAATAAGTGAGCTTTTGACTTCTCCAACATTATCATCTTCAATGCTCTTCTCTACCATGCTTATCATTTTACCTTTGGGTAAATGCCATTGTAAATGATACATTAGTAATTGCTAACACTAACTACTAACCTTTTGTAAATATGCACCTACTCTACCGTCATTTTAAGTAGGTATCCCCAAAGTTATTCACTCTACACCACTCTCTCTTTCACCTTGAATAATGCTCTCTCCTTGAGCCCACGTCCATGTGATTCAAGGATAAGAGAGACCCACTCCTATTTGAAAATCCAAAAAATTCATAATCCATAATATGCCATAATTAAATTGATTAGGTTTAATTCTAATTGGGGCTCTCAAAGCTACAAATAGAGTCCTTTCTTCCTTGTAAAAAGACATTGCACACATACTACACCCATCCCCAACCCGAGTTGTAAGAGATTGTGAGCATTGTAAGCGCTCTACACACCATACTCTTTGGTGCATAGAGATGCTTGAAGTGAGTTGTAAGAGAATTTGAGTCAGCTCTATACCTCCATCAAGGTTGTAGCCTACTCTTTTTCATCAATAGAATTGCTAGATTGGGTGAAATTGTGTACAAAGGGCTTCAAAACGCATCTAATTGGTCTTGGCAAGTTGGTTGCATTAAGGTAAATTGTATTTTGAAGTTTTTGTTTTTTGCTTGGTGTTTTGTTGAGGGCTTGTGTTGATTGTTGCTTAGGAATCCATTGTAAGAGGGTGATACGGTGAGAGGGCTCCCGTAACCCTAAGACAATGTGCGTAGTGGCAACAAAGTCAGTATTTGTGTCTCTCTAATTCTCCCCCAAGCTTTGGTTTGTGTTTTTTTTTTCATGATAGTTGATGAGACTGAAGCACAACTTGCTCAATCTTGACTTGTGCTCTCTCTCTCTCTCTCTCTCTCTCTCTCTCTCTCTTCCACACTATTCTTGGTGGTTGTCACTGGGAGTGTGCTCTTTTGATTGACATATAAGGTTGCCCCGTCTCTTGTGTGTGGCTCAAGAGGAGTTCTCTTGCATCCTAGTTTGCATCAACAACTAGGTGGTGAGTGTGTTTTTTTAGCGAGCTTTTGATTTCGAGCTTTTACAATCAAAAACATTTTTGCGAGCTTTTTTTCATTCAATTTAGAGCCTTTTTTAATGGCACAAGATAGGTAATTAAAAAACATACATTACACAGATGTGAGAGACACCAATAGCATTACATTAATTTCACAAAGTATTGACTTTAAGCTTAAACATCTAGCTCTTATGCCTTTTTTACTTCTTTGGAAATACCATGCTTCCAATTGCAGCTTTTTGGAGTCAGTTTTTAGCACTCTGAATGCAAATGTATACACAATAACACCAAAATAGTTGCACAATGGTACTATCAACACAATAAATATCATAAACAGTAAAATCCCAAAGATTTCTTGCCGCATCGTTCAACATTAAAACCAATACAAAATAAGCATTATTTGTTCAAAAAATTTAAGCGTAAGGGTTCACTAAATAGGAAAGAAGGGACAATCTAATGTTGCAAAAGTTCAAACAGGAGGGTTCACAAAAAAAAGATTTTAATAGGGGGTTGACTAAGTATGAAGGCAATATGAGGTTCAAAGTTGAGAGTTCACAAAAAAAGGATGGGAAAATAGGGTTGACTAAGTATGAAGGCAACATGAAGTTCAAACTTGAGGGTTCACATAACAGGGATTGCAATACGGGGTTCATTAAATATGAAGAAAACATCCACTGGGGTCAATATAGGTTGATGGATTACCAAGTGTACCTTGGGTTGTAATCCCAAAGTATGCACGTACACATAATACATATGCTTACAAGAAACAAATGACTTTTTCCCTATCACCCTTTTTTGAAAATCTGGACATGTACAACTTGGCCTGCTTCAGGTGACTGCATCTGAGAAAAGGACTTCAATGTGCATCTACTGAAAAGAGCCCAAAGCTCACAACCAAGTTGGCCATATCTTGGAATCGGGGCACTTAACGAGACTAGATCCCTAGGCAAGAAGCTGATTAAGAATTTTTTGTACTTTCCTAAGGACATCACCTTTGGAATACGTGCCAAAAGTTTGCACCACTATGCAATACACGTTTCTATGACAACTCCTAACTAGCAATGTCATCAAAATTCAGTACTTTGGGCAATGCCATCTACCTTAAAGGTGATTGCATTTGGAGAAAGACCTTTGATTAACATCTGTCAAAAATAGCCCACAGCTCCCTTGCTACAACCTTGTTGGGCAAATCCTACAGTTAATGTGCTTGGGAGATGACATTTTGAACAAGAAGCTGAGCAGCAATTTTGAGTACTTTCAAAAGGACACTGCATAATACACGTTGCCAAAGCACCACCGAGAAGGACAAGTATTTGCTAAAGCCCCATACTAGCAATTGAGAGCGCAAGAGAGGAATAGAATGGCCACAAAGAGCCCTAAAAATGAAGCCCTGAAGTTTAGCAGCATCATGTACTCAATACTTGTAGACACTCATTTCCAGTGGATGTGGGCTATTAGAATTAGATGTAGCTCTAAGTTGTTTTCAACGGATGCAGAGCATGAGCATGGATAAGATTTAGTGTTATGGAATGCATTTATTGGTGCTTCAATCTAGGGATATCGATACTTTAACCAGGTGGTGAAGTGTAGCTCTATCTCTCTGCATGGAAAGAGAGAGTCTCACTGCCCTACTCCCTTTTCTTCCCTCTCTCTCTCTCTCTCTCTCTCTCTCTAAAAAGTTGGCCGTTACCCTTTGCATTACATAACACTGACCATCGCTCCATATACAAAAATTATGGGAAAAACCTTCACGAATGTACAATGAGATCATGGGGAAAAATCCCATAACAAACTACAGGAAACAACTAGGGATATAGATACTTTAACCAAATGGTGAAGTATAGCTATCTAGATAGTGATCAATTCTACATAAATCTGCCTCAAGAAATGTAGCAAAAACCACTAAGTCCATTGCTTTTTATCTGACTATTATAAGCATTTTCTATAAAAACCTCTTTAGTAGCTCTGAGAGAGAGATTGGATAACAGATATGGAGTTGAAGACTCATGATACATATCTTTGAGGTCTCTTTCTATTGTTTCGACAGTCATCACACTCTATATGCCCCCCCCCCAGGGACACACACATTTTTATTTTTATTTTGTAAATCTGGTTTGATTTAATTACAAATGGGAAACCTCAAAGTGAGGAAAACCCATCAGAAAGATTAGATACAATAGGAAAGAACACAGAAGCATTCCGTAATGTAAAGGCATCTAAAAGCAAACATAGGAGAGCTATAGGATATCGGGATATGTCCCCAACATCAAGGGCAAAAGTAAGGATTGCCTAACTGATATCTTGAACAAAGGAAAGAGACCTGCATCTTGCTAATGGAACATGCGAAGATTGCGTTGGCGCCACAAAGACCATAAGCACGAGAATATGACCCAAGTGAAGAAGATCGCAAATGGTTGAAGGGAAGTTGGGAGGACGCTGAAAGCCCAAAACCGTTTGTGGAAAGTCGCCGAGGGAAATCGAAGGCGCATACATGATGATATGCTGTCAAGGAAGGACCTAGTGAAGCAACAATCCCAAAGCAGGTGTTTGACAGTATCTTCACAAAATGAACATCTGACACAACAAGAAGAGCTGATGTGACGCGCGGCAAGGAAAGTTCCAACAGGGAGAACTCCCAGCAAGCAACGCCAAAGGAGCAGACGTTCCTTCAAAGGCAAATGGATCTTCCAAATTGCAGTAAGAGCCTTTCTCCACCATTGATCAGATTTATGCAACGACCATAGCGCATTGCAATGATCAGGCAGCCAAGACTCATGTGGGAGAGGCATACATGTTGCTGGCAGAAATGGCATCAAAAGCTGTTTCCCATAACATCCAATCCGTCATACGGCTTCTATTGGCCAACGGCGGAATGGCCAGGAAAACATCCAGCATGTGCTGAAGTTCTCTCCAAATCTGGCGATAATGCACGCCCAAACCAAAGCGTTCAGCTGCCTGAGAAAAATGAAGCATATTCCTAGACGTGTCAACCACGTCATCTACCGTACATATTCCTCGACAAGAAAGGAAGTATGCTTGTCGTGGCGAGCGGTCAACAAGAGTAAGTGAGAATGCCCTACTCTAGTGAATGCTTTCCAAGCGTAGTGAATTCCCCTCTGGTTGATGTCTGCCATGCCATGAAGATGAGCTGTAACGGCTTTCCAAGAAAGGAGTAAACTAGAGGTAACCGAGCAACCTGGAATATGACCAATTATCTTGCCAAATACAATATCCCAAAGGGAAGTCTGTCAGTGACCAAAGGTGGATGTGATAACATGCTGACATAATGAGATACTCATGGTTTTCCATGGCTGAGACTGCTGATCAAGAGTAGGTAACAACATGGCCTTCCTTGCTAGAGCATGGCGACGAAGATCCAAAATATTCAGCCCCCTAAAATGCTTCGGAGTGCAAAGTTTCTCCATAGATAACAAACAAAGGCCTTTCTTTCAGGAATCAGGGCGCAGAAATGAGATAGAATATCAGACATAAGCGATGTGAGGCGAGGACAAGGCCAATGTAGCAACGGCAAATAGAATTGAACATATGCCATCATTATGTTTTGGACAATACGGAGTGTAACAAACTTGGACACCCGAAATCTGTTATCTCCCATGACACAGGTGAGAACCTCTCAAAAACTTCACACTTTAAACTAATAAAATCGACATGGTCCTCCGGCGTAGTTCCATGCCCAAAGAGATTGGCTCCAAAGACAGGCATCCCTTTTGGTATTTCTTTATATTTAGTTTGCCAAAGTACAATTCCCAAGGTCCCTCTCTCTTAGACTCTGTGTCCTCATGCTCTGATAGATGAGAGGCCCAAATGGTCCTTTATTCTTACATGGCATGCCTAAAAGAAGAGCCCCCAGAAGCATTCAATTAAAAACTCTCATCCCCAAAACCTTCTGCTTCAAAAATCTCACGTAAAAACTGCCAAAAGCAATCAGCACAAATCGCAAATTTTCGTACAGTCTACCACATGTACAGTCAGCACGTTTTGCAGAAATCCACGTAAGTAATCATTGCATTTTATGGGATCTCGGTACGGTTGCCACGCTAGCATGTCAGCGCGATTTACAAAATCTGCCACGTCATCTATTTTGACAGCCACATCATCAGTTTGTGACATACCCCCTCTTGAAAGAATTGTAATCGCTCTCGATTATGCCTACAAAATAGACAGAGGCCATAAACTAGCTCAGTAGACACTAATTCTAAGTATCGACGCACTAGACGACACAAATCTAGCACTTGCACAAAGACGACAGTCATTGAACGTTCACATCACATTCAAATCAAATCAAATCAATCACATAAAAATTGATTGCCAAATCTAAGATCGTGATTCCTGGCAACGTATTTAGTAATCGCATCTAGATCCATCCCCGGACCTCACTGATGTCGGATTAACTAATCCTTATTGCGATCATGTCTGTAGATCCTTAAGATCGAAATGCTGCAGTCATTTTGTCTTTCAGTTCTTGCACTCAAATAGAACACATGAGAGAGTACACATCAATCAGTTTCAAGTTCAAATTCGAGAATTCCCATTTTCATAAAGTCATATAGCAGAATAATGTCAGCGCAGCAATATCCCTGAAATCCAAAGGGAAATTAGTGACTTCATGAGAGAGTACACATCAATCAGTTTCAAGTTCAAATTCGAGAATTCCCATTTTCATAAAGTCATATAGCAGAATAATGTCAGCGTAGCAATATCCCTGAAATCCAAAGGGAAATTAGTGACTCTATTCCATCCAGGTAACCTGTGACAAAGGAGCGGAGTGACTCCCCTCTTGTGCAATCCCGTCTGCACCAGATTCAACCCTGCTGATCCACAGGATCTTTTAGAGTAGACGATGCTAATCCAAAAGCTTCAAGATAAAGTTCCAAAATCTCAGAAGTATCTACTAGGTCCTCCTCCTCCATCCACTTCGCATCCAATGCCGGATAGTTCTTAAATTTCAAGAAGAACTGCCTAATCACTTTACCTTTCACTTTTCTTTCCTTATGTGCTAGGATCTGTTTTGGAATGAGTATCTCCTTGATCTCTTCCACTTTGAGTTGCTCATTAGGCTTTCCATCAGCTGGCACTTCACCCTCACCCTTAAAGGGTTTCAAGAGACTCACATGAAAATCATTGTGAATCTTCCAAGTATCTGGTAACTTGAGTCTAAAGGATACGTTGTTTATCTTTTTTGTAATCTAGAAAGGGCCATAGTACCTCATGCTAAGCTTTGGGAAAAGCCGTTCCTTTCCTCTTCGTTTTCGTAGGAGTGTTTTTTCAAAAAGTAAGAGCACCCAGTCATCTTTCTTCAACTTCAAGTCGCGTCTATGTTGATCCACAACCTTCTTGTGCTGTGCTTGAGACTTTTGTAGAGCCTCACAAACCTTGGCAAAAGCAGTGTCCAAATCCCCGTATATTGGTCGGCATCAAAAACCTTGTTCTTGGTGCTTAGAAAAGGAGGGACCTTCTTAGCACCTTCAATTACCTCGAATGGCGCTTCCCCGTCGAAGAGTGAACAGTGTTATTGTAGGCAAATTCCACCAAAGGCAAATATTTTTCCCATTGAGTCTTCTGAGCTGAGATGTAAGACTTCAATAAATCCAAAACTACTGAGTTGCCCATCTGTCTGCGGGTGGAAAGATGACAAGAACTGCAACCGAGTGCCCATGTTTCTCCCAAATTGCCCTCCAAAAAAAACAAACTTGTGAATCGGGGATCTTTGTCGGAGACTATAGTCTCATGCATGCCATGTAATCAAAATATCTCAGCAGTAAAAAGCCTCGCTAAGTGGTCAGGCTTGACTGTTTTCTTTACTGGAATGAAGTGAGCTTGCTTGCTAAATCTGTCAATGACGTTCCAAATGCCATCGTGCCCACTTTGAGTCTTGGGGAGATCAAAGATGAAATCCATAGCAATGCTTTCCCAAGGGCAGGTGGGAATGGGGAAATGCTATAGTAATCCTTGTGCCTTATGCCTGTCAAACTTGACCTTTTCGCATACTAAACAACTACGAACAAAGTCATCCACATCCTTTTTGAGTCTCAGCCAATAGAAGTAACACTCCACTCCCTTCAAGGTAGTGGCTATGCCGCGGTGACCCGTAAAAGGCGGACAATAATACTCTGTCAATACCTTTTCCCTCGAAGGCTGTGTAACACACAACATTGTTTTCCGTAAATCCAAAACTACTGAGTTGCCCATCTGTCTGCGGGTGGAAAGATGACAAGAACTGCAACCGAGTGCCCATGTTCTCCCAAATTGCCCTCCAAAACAAACTTGTGAATCGGGGATCTTTGTCAGAGACTATAGTCTCATGCATGCCATGTAATCAAAATATCTCAGCAATAAAAAGCCTCGCTAAGTGGTCAGGCTTGACTGTTTTCTTTACTGGAATGAAGTGAGCTTGCTTGCTAAATCTGTCAATGACGGTCCAAATGCCATCGTGCCCACTTTGAGTCTTGGGGAGATCAAAGATGAAATCCATAGCAATGCTTTCCCAAGGGCGGGTGGGAATGGGGAAATGCTATAGTAATCCTTGTGCCTTATGCCTGTCAAACTTGACCTTTTCGCATACTAAACAACTGCGAACAAAGTCATCCACATCCTTTTTGAGTCTCAGCCAATAGAAGTAACACTCCACTCCCTTCAAGTGGTAGTGGCTATGCTGCGGTGACCCGTAAAAGGCGGACAATAATACTCTGTCAATACCTTTTCCCTCGAGGCTGTGTAACACACAACATTGTTTTCCGTATCAAATAGCCATCCCGAATGGAATAAACCGGAAATTGTCTCCCCGTTTTGCATTTGTGTTTAAAAA
>NW_028221499.1:0-32072 GCF_014529385.1 Adiantum capillus-veneris
TGTGGTGGGGTTGGAGATTGTGTCAATACTTTCATACGTCAAGGACTTACCAGGTGTGCTGACAAAATATAGACAATGAAACTTTTTCATTAACAACTTATAGCCGTGCTATATGTATAAACAACCATCTGTAATGTTGTTTAGCAGTACTTGTACCTTAACAAGTCATTCTAAGTATTCGACAATTTCTGGCCACGAAATTGCTCCTGATACGTTGTGCTAAAAATGGTCTAGAAAACAGATGTGACCAGCACCTAGGGACTTTGTCGTGACACATCATTGAAATAATGGCGCTAGTGTCAGTCCAGAGACTCATATTCTCCACCTGTGGAATATGTCTCTCGTAAGGATGTGTAAAAAAGAACATCCTTCAAGTACAAGATGTACTTGTGTGTGGAGGTAATTGCAAACACTCTACGACGGGAGTGAGAGGGACCCTCATTATTGTTGGGTTATAAAGCCCAATGTGGTCGCCCAGGTAAGTGGGCGGGCCGCCAGGTATGTACACATATTCTTTTGTTAAAACCTAATAAGAACTCACTATGCTCTAGACATTACAGTAGAGCGAGTTCACCATATCGTCGTGCTCTTCTTCTCGCACTCTCTCTCGCATCGCACTTCCGCTCGTACTCCTTCAACTGGTATCAGAGCTCAGATCAAGGCTCGAGGCAGCATTTGCAGGTAGCCAGAGTCACCTGCTCAGATTGGAGTGAGATTCGACAGGCAAAGACACGGCCCCAAATCCTGTCATCTCGGCCACCGTTCGACTTCGACAAAGCTCTACGCAAGCCATTTTTGACTACGTGGTCTTGGCGGGTGCAGATCCGACTCTGCAAATTTGGGGTTTCGACCTATGACTGCAAGTGCTGAGGATATCTGTACTTCCATAGTGTTGATTTGTGGCTGTCTACACAACGAACGACGTCTCACAGTTCTTGGAGGCGTGTCACATACGACACGGGCGCATCTACACACAGACTATAGGCGATATCCACTAGTTCATCAGGTAGCTTGTGTTTGCTGCTTGATATTCCAAATTTCATCGTGACATTGCAGGTACTTCCACATGGGATGTATTGTCAGATACGATGTATGTCTGTTGAGGGTTTGCTAGCTGTGAGTCACGCAGCAAACAACCGCCGCAGCGGTTACAACATATAGTGGGAAATTTGTGGATGTATGACTTTGTGGGAAGTCTATGTATTGTCAGATTTACTGCAGCCTTTGTTGAGGATCGAGTGAGGTTTTATTGAGTTGGGGGATTCTCGAATGTTGAGATCCTTTCGGTGATACAGGTCTTGGAGCGATCCCTCGAGGCAGCTAGGATGTATTGACTGTGAGTTAGACATTTGGGATTGCATCTTTGCTTTACTGCCGTTGAGGCATTTTCGCAGTCTATGCTTACAGGATAGTGAGAGACAGTACAGGTGTAGGACAGGTTTACCCACAGCTTACAGTGTTAGAGAGACAATGGTTTTTTGAGTTGTTTTTGGTCTGTTTTTGAGTACACCAGAGCCATTTTACAAAGGAGACTCTGCCGAAATTTCTGCAGAATCTGAAGCTTTCTTGGTTCATTTGACAGGTTGATATTGGTTCAGAGGTCAGTTTACAGGGGAAACTCTGCCGAATTTTTCCCAGGAAAGTAAACTACTGTGAAGCGTAGTTATGGCTGGATCACAGGACACTGCTCTTTACAATATCAAGAAGATGGATGGAACCAATTTCCCATTGTGGAAGAAGCAGATTTGGCACGTGTTGGTACAAAAGAAGCAGATAAAACCTATCAATCTCGTAGCAAGTCCCGCAGTGCTAAAGGCAAGAGTGACATAGAATGCTACCATTGTGGCAAGAAGGGTCACATGAAAAGAGACTGCAGAGAATGGAAAGCAGAAAAAGGCAAAGAGAAAGCTGAAGACCATGGTGAGAAGAACAAGTCCTCAGTGAAGATTCCAGAAATAAATGTGACAAACACTGTCGCAGAGGATGACATCTACTTCTTGAAGAATACAATGGACTCAGCTCTTCTTACAACATCTGATGGAAATGCACTGAGTGACTGGATTATAGACTCAGGGGCATCACTTCATGTGTCTCCAAACAAGGAGTGGTTTACCTCTTATGTGACCACTAAAGATCATGTTCGGCTAGGCAATGGGCAGACATGTGAGATCTTAGGTGTTGGAGATGTTCAATTGAAGTTTCAGAATGGCTCTTCTTTCACGCTGAAGAATGTGAGACATGTTCCCGCAATTACAAAGAGCTTGATCAGCACAGGTTTACTTGATGATGCTGGCTACGTCACCACTTTTGGATAGAACATGTGCAAGATATCCAAGGGTTCAATAGCACATGGACTAAAGTCTGGAGGACTTTACATGATTTATGTATCAAATGTCTCTAAAAATGTAATCAATGTAATCGAGCAACCGAACGTTTCTTTGTGGCATAGCCGGTTAGGACATATGTCCAAGAAGGGAATGGAAATCTTGTCTCGTTCTGGTTATTTGCCTGGCTTGTCATTTAATGATTTTGAATTCTGTGAACATTGTCTGTATGGTAAGCAAACACATCAGCCACGTAAGCATAGAAGCAGTAGAAGAGATACACAGTTGGCACTTGTTCATAGTGATTTGTGTGGACCTATGCCTAACCTATCTCTAGGGGGAGCTTCTTACTTTATGACATTTATAGATGATTACTCGAGGAAAGTATGGGTTTACTTTCTCAAGCACAAGGATGAAGCGTTTAGTGTTTTCAAAACGTTTGTGACACTTGTGGAGAATCAGAGTGGCAACAAGCTTAAATGCTTACGCACTGACAATGGTGGAGAGTATGTTTCAAAGGCCTTTCAAGACTTTTGTGAGTCAAAAGGTATAAAACGTGAACTTACTGCTCCTTACAATCCTCCTCAAAATGGTGTTGCTGAGAGGATGAATAGGACCATACAAGAGAAGGTCAAAAGTATGTTGTCTAATGCACAACTGCCAAATGGGTTTTGGGCTGAAGCTATATCAACAATTGTTCATCTTATAAATATATCTCCTAGCAAGGTTTTGCAGAAGGATTCAGTGGCAGAGATGGTATGGTCAGGCAAAATGCCCTCATACAAGCATCTCAGAGTCTTTGGCTGTGAGGCATATACTCATGTTCCAAAGGAATTTAGGAACAAACTTGAGCCAAAGAGTAGAAAGTGTATCTTTCTAGGCTATGGTAATTCTGGTGAGATGGGGTACAGACTTTGGGATCCCGAATCCAGAAAGGTTATCCGCAGCAATGATGTTCACTTTAATGAAGCCAAATATCATTCTAAACCAGAGAGGGTTGAGGAGATTAGAAGACTTGTCTTCCAAGAAGATGGACCTGCACGTGCAAGACAAAATGTCAGGGCTCAAGAGGAGCAAGGACAAGATAGAGTGGAACCACAGGTTGTGGTTGAGCCTCAGCCACCTATTTTGCGTAAATCGGGACGGATCGCACGACCTCCTGATCGGTTTGTTCCATCTATGAACTATGTCATGTTAACTGATTGCAATGAGCCTTCATGTTACAAGGAAGCAGTGCAAATGAAGGACTCCGGGAATTGGCAATTGGCCATGCAGTCAGAGATGACAGCTCTGCATAAAAACCAGACATGGAAGCTAGTTAAATAACCACAGGGCAAAAAGGCTCTACCTTGTAAATGGGTTTACAGGTATAAGATGACCGCTCATCATAGTCAGCCAAAGTACAAAGCAAGGCTTGTTTCCAAGGACTTTAAGCAAGAACAAGGCATTAACTTTGATGAAGTCTTCTCTTCGGTGGTCAAGATGACTACATTGAGATGCTTTCTTGCATTGGTTGCCATATTAGATTTGGTGTTGCACCAAATGGATGTCAAGACAGCGTTCTTGCATGGTGATTTAGATGTGGAAATTTACATGCAGCAGCTAGAAGGGTTTGTTGAGAAAGGCAAGGAAGATTTGGTATGCTAGTTGTTAAAGAGTCTTTATGGCTTAAAACAATCACCGAGGGCATGGTACCATAAGTTCCACAAGTTTATGCTTTCTCAAGGCTACAAACGTAGTGAGTTCAATCACTGTCTATATACAAAGAAGGCTAAGGATGGCAGTTGGTTGATCCTTATTTTGTATGTGGATGACATGTTGATTGCTGGCAAGCACTTGGAAGAAATTTCAGCTTTGAAGTCAAAGATGGAAAAATCGTTTGACATGAAAGACATGGGTGAGGCAAGTCATATACTTGGTATGCGCATTGAGAGAGACAAATCAAAGAAGTTGATTTGGTTATCTCAAACAGAGTATATTGACAAGGTTTTGCAACGTTTCAATATGGAGAAGGGAAAGGCATTGAGTGTTCCATTGCCACCATATGTGAAACTTAGCAAACAAGATTGTCCTGTGTCTGAGGAAGAACATGCTGAAATGGATAAGATTCCATATGCGTCTGCAATGGGTAGTTTGATGTATGCAATGATTGCTACTCGCCTAGACATTGCATTTGCAGTGGGAGTAGTAAGTCGACACATGTCAAACCCAGGCAAGAAACATTGGGAGGCAGTGAAAGGAATATTGAGATACCTGAAAGCTACAAAGAGTATGCGTATATGCTATGGGATTCAGGAGCTAAGTGTAAAGGGTTTTACAGACTTAGATTATGTAGGTGACTTAGACAACCGAAGGTCTACGTCAGGGTATGTCTTTACATTGGCTGGTGGAGCAGTATCATGGCGTTCTAGATTACAAGATTGTGTTACTCAGTCTACTACAGAGGCTGAATATGTTGCAGCATCAGAGGCATGCAAAGAATCAATTTGGTTTAATCGACTAGTAACAGATTTGGGAATCAAAGAAGAGATGCGTGTGTTATATTGTGATAGTCAAAGTGCTATACAATTGGCTCGCAATCCAGTTTATCACTCAAAGACAAAGCATGTGGATGTGAAGTATCATTTCATCAGGGAAATGCTCGAGGATAAGAAACTTCATCTTGTCAAAGTTCACACCACAGAAAATCCTGCTGATCTACTTACAAAAGGACCTCAGAGAGCTTTGCGCATTTTTGCAAGCAGTTAGGTGTAGGGTAGTACATCACTTCTCTACATCTCTTGTATATTAGCTTGTATAGTAGCTTCTCTCACACTTAAAGTACCACATTGGACTTTAAGTGGGAGGTTGTTGGGGTATAAAGCTCAATGTGGTCGCCCAGGTAAGTGGGCGGGCCGCCAGGTATGTACACATATTCTTTTGTTAAAACCTAATAAGAACTCACTATGCTCTAGACATTACAGTAGAGCGAGTTCACCATATCGTCGTGCTCTTCTTCTCGCACTCTCTCTCGCGTCGCACTTCTGCTCGTACTCCTTCAATTATCTTGCTCCACACTGGCTAAACCGAACTCCTTGAGTTTCGAGACCATGTTGTATCCCATGTGACAACATGTGTCAAATTGAACCCTACAAGTAGGTTCGTAACAGCATAAGGCAGAAAGATAGATTGGACACTTGGCCCAAAATACTTTGTGCCGACATGCCCTTGGCTTGGCTCTGTGATATTCAAGCGTACTTAAACGTCTTGAAAAACCAAGCAAAGCATACTAAAAATGGAATAACACCAAATCAATAGATGCGTACCTGGAGATTTGAACGTAATGTACACTTACCTGTATTCAAATGGAGAGGAGCACGTCCCCTACCTAAAAAAAATAAACAACATTGCACTGGAAACCCTGGTTGTTGCCTGTGCAATCGAAGCCCTTGGATTAAAATCTACGTAGTCAAACCCCGTGGTAAGACTATTCGTAGAAACTGCTCAACTAGTAGATCACGGTAACTAACATAGTCAACCGTGTACAAAATGATTGGCATCAACTCGAAAAGTGCCCCCGTCCGCTACCGCGTGTGGTAGATTGCGGAATTCTTTCCTTGAAATTATAACTGGGAGAGATCAACTGTGATCCTTAATGCAGATCAAGCTGTGATCCTTAATGTTTACGGGGTGATGTAACAATCACCCGCCGGGTCTTACCCCAAAAAAGTATGTCCATAGATACGCCGTAGTGCTATAGTTAGAGCAAGAAATCCACAGAAGTCAAATGTCTAGCGCGTATTTACAGCCATGCTGTCTCAACTGTGTGCTACCTCTAGACTCCATGGTATAGATCAGCTCATGTAAGTGCAAGAGTATCAAAAACTCAACGTGAGCATCACACTAGAAACATATAGTGCAAAAGTGACACCCTAAACATCCGTAATGACAAGACTCTTGCTTGTCCATTAACGTCGATGTGTACTTCCTTAGGTATATCTTGAAAACAATCACCCAAAGAATGCCAATAGTTGGGTCTTACCCTTCTTTCGACATCGGCTCTTAGCCTGTAATTGTAGGTTCCTTTTAGTATTGTTGAGTGTTGATAGCAACCAACAATCCATCCATACTCTGTCCTTGACAGAGTTTGCAAGTGTGTTAGCGGAAGTGTAATGCATGAAGCGGCATAATTGAATTCATGTCACTAGCTGAGAACCAAAACTGTAAGTATATTGCACAATTGAAACTGGTAGGGATTCTGTGAGCTGAGATCCCCTATTTTGCCAGTTCCTTGAAGCCGTACTTCCTATAAAATTGCCAAAGCACTTTGCTTTTCACAATGACAGTAATCGCCAAGTAAAGTGAAAACAAAAAAAACTTAAACTTGGCTAACCTGGTTGTTGTTGCTGCAACCAGTTGTCATGAAATTTGGAAGGAAAAACTCATTCCAGAATGGTTTATAGCCGTATCTGCACAGACGCCGTCATATATCCTATACACCCGCCTGGTACATAATGAAATAACCTGCAATATGAATTAACCTGCAAACACATTGCCTATGTCTTCGCAATTTTGTATGCTCATAGCATATGCCAAACGCGCGAAGTCGCCACATACCCAAGCTTCACACATGAACCAACTCTCCAACATAAGGAGTAAGAGACATAGCGCCTAGCCTAGTCTCATCCAACGTAAGGAGTAAGAGACATAGCGCCGATCCTAGTCTCACATTGGACAAGCCTTATGTGTCTAACCTTACTCATGCCCTGCACAAGTAGGTAGCACAATCTAGTGTCCTTGCATCATACATGCCATCACCATGCCATGCATGTGACGCATGCTTTGATGCCTTGCATACGTCAAGCTCTGCTTGATAACTGCCTTTGAGACATGTGTGTATGCCCTGCACACCTTCATGATCTCCTAGGCATGCTTATTGCTACTTAGGCAAACATGGTGCCTGCTAGGCACACTTTTTCTGCCTCCGAGACAGAGGGGTTACCTCGAGGATGGCCCTAACATCGTGGCATAAGGGTACCTCTTAGGCTTACCCTAGCGCGTCCCAAGCATAAGGGTTACAACTTGCCTCAAGCCAGTCAACAACATGCTCTACAGATATGACACATGCATTGATTGAGTAGACTAGAGTATATGCAACTACTAAGGACATCCCCGCATCATGCTAGCAAAGCCATACCCTCCACAAGCACACATGGTTATGCCCCCTCTGCGAGAGCCATGTCCATGTCGTACATGGAGGGTAGAAGCAGTGACACACATGTAGTGTATTCCGAAGTAGTTTGACACACACATCCATCTTCTACGACTCAACCAAGTGTTCTATCATAAGCATACCATATCAAGCATACAAGGTCGTATGCCTTCTCTAGGGGCATTCCTTGTCATGCATGATATCAAAACAACTAATGTACACTGTACTTGCAGTCTTGTGCAAAGTTTGTGTACCCCCAAGAAACACATAACTATCTCTACGACTACTCAAGCATAACTGCTTGTGTCAAATGCATATGTGAAAGAAGAAAACATAACTTTAAAAAGTTACCTTGGCTTCCAGTCCCTCAGCTTCGGGTTTCCTCCAGCAATCAAGCATGTCGGAGCGTGTGCATATGAGTTGAACCAAGCCTAACCAGACATTTGCCACCTTTGGATGCTGCCATTGCCCCATGCATGCATCTATGCATGGAAATATCCTGGACGTTCCATCTTTGCATGCAACGTCTCGGCATGTGAACTCATCCTGCAATACAAACAGTTCGCTCGAAGAGCCTATGACGCCTCCCGGCCCCGTTCCTCGAGCCTGCGAGTCCTCGGATGCTTGCCTCTCGATTGTACTCGACAGATCCTCGATCCCGAATCTTCGTGTTGCGAAAAACAAGACGTCAAACTCGGAGGGTGTGTGCCCGGGTGGGCATGCCCCTTTCAATGTTTTAATTTTCAAAGGCCCCCCCCTTGGGCGGCCGCATGTGAAAGAACAAGGAAAAAAAAAACTAAAAACCTGCGTTGCCATGGCGGCTCTACGCAACAAAGAAGCCCGTTCAGCACGAGCTCATCATCGGAGTGGGGCTCGACCTTGTGTCGAAAAGTGCCCATCTCCGCCATGCGCTCCCATCCAGACCATCTGCGGGCTGTTTGGTGGAGGTGGAGCTTTGCTCCCTCCCCGCTGCAAGCGGTCCTTCCCACGCTGCTTGGGTCTCGGCCCACGGCCCAGCCTTCCCCGCTTGTCAAGAGACCGATTCCACTACCTGGTTGTCGGGCCTTGCCGACAAGGAGTCGGGCCATGCCTTCCTCGCCTGTGAAGCCGTCCTTCCCACGGCCTGAGCGCCCTTGAGAGGCCATGCTGAAGTCGATTGAGAGAGAGAGAGAGAGAGGTTGCCTCCTTCTTCGATTGAGAGAGAGAGAGACCTAAAGAGAGAGAACCCTTTCCCCTCCTCCATGGCTCTCCCCTCCCCCTGAGCTCTGATACCAATGTAAGACCTAGGGTAATTGAACCTGGGATCCCTCCTACCTACCCCCTTATATAAGCTAGCTCCTAGCACTTGCCCTAAGTGGATCTCCAGTCCGCACTGGTCCAGCCGGCCCTTGGCCTAGGTCCCTTACCCCCTACCTAGCCCCTTGCCCTAGACGGATCCCCTGTCCACACTGCCTAGCCCGACCCTTGGCCGTAGTGCGTGACTAACCTAGTTCTTAGGGTACAGGACCCTTGTCCTAACAAGACACCAGTCCTACATGGATTGGATGGCAATAGGGCAAGATGACAAAGAAGGACACAGGTATGTGGTAAGATTTGGAGCAAAGGTACTAAGTGATTGCCAAAGAAACTATCCACAGATAAAGAGAGAGTTATGGGGTATGGTTACAACCTTGAAAAGTGGGAAAGAGTACCTAATTGGTGCATGTGTGGTTGTAGAAACAGATTGTCTACCACTTCTTGGGATGATTACAAGCTGTTCAACGCCAGACATTGCTATGTTGCGGTGGATTGCATACATTAAGTCCTTAAATCCCGAGTTTAAGCACATTGCAGGTAAAGACAATACAGTGGCAGATATGCTCTCAAGGGCAAGGTATGAAGATGAGTCACATATGATTGACGAGGGAGATGATGTGGGCACAAAGTTCTATTCCATCTCTCATGTCAAAGGTAACAATGTCTCCATGACTAATCCACTTGAATTGTTCTTGAAAGATCTTTATGAAGGTGATTGGCTTCTTATTGGAAGTTACTTGAGTACTCTAACAAAACAGGATGATTGGTCTGAACAAGAATTCAAGAGGATACGCAGGAAAGCATATGGGTACTTTTTGAGGGATGGTTACTTGTGGAAGCATCCTAAACAAAAGGGTGCTACACCACAAAGGGTTATATGTAAAAAAAAGTTTCATGAGAGTCTATGGGCTGGATACAGGGGTGTGTGGGCAACCTTCTCCAAGTTGAAAGAAAAATACTAGTGGAAGAGTATGTATAAAGATGTATCTCAATTTGTAGAGTCATGTGTAACTTGTCAAATGTATTCAAATGTCCGACGACATCGTGATGGATTGCACCTTATATCGACTAGCCATGCACTATAAATGGGTTGTGGATCTAGTCACAATGCCTTTAGGACTCTGGCAGATGAGATACTTGGCTCTTGCACAAGAGGACCTAACTAATCAGGTTGAAGGAAGAGCATTAAGAGCTAAAACCACAGAAGCTGTGTGCAAATTACTTCTTGATGAGGTGATTTGCCGTTATGGTTGTGTGGGAAAGATCACTGCAGACAGAGGTGAACTGGACCGAGGAAGCAAGGGAGTTCTTTTCCAGATTAGGAATCAAGCTTTCTCTTACTACAACTTACAACCCTAAAGGCAATGGAAAAGCAAAAGAGTGCATCCTCCTATCATCAAAGCTTTGGCCAAGGCTTGTGAAGGAAGAGTTGGTGAGTGGCAAAAACTGTTACCATATGCTTTATGGGCTGATCGTACAACACATAGCTTAGTAACTGGTTACATGCCTACGGAGCTAATGTATGGTCAAAAGCCAGTGATGCCGATTGAAGATACAATTCCTACATGGAATGTACTACCTTGGCAAGATGGGCTTAGCAAAAGGAAGATCTCCTTGCATTGCGCATAAGGCAACTAGAGAGAAGTCCTGGAGACATTGAGGCTGTAAAGAACGACTAAAAAATGCAAGATTGAAAAACAAGAACTACTTTGATAAGCGACATCGACTCAGGAGCAAAGCAATTGACAAAGGTGATTGGATTTTAGTGTATGATAGTAGCCTTGATAACCAACAACACAAATTATGTGTAAGTTTTCAAAAAGATGGTTTTGACCGTATGTTGTAAAGCATGTTCATGAAAATGCTACTTACAGCTTGTCTGAACTAGATGGTACAGTAAAGATTCCCATTGCATGAAAAAGGATCAAAATGTTTAAGAGAAGAGGTGACAATGATCCAAAAAATGTTAACAATGAGGAAGAGCAAAACACATGTGAAGATGAGTCTTTGGAATCATCCAGTGAAGAAGAAAAGCAAGGAAGATGTACAAGAGGACTGATCTTATAACAAAGAGAACATGTGGCTCATACCGGAGGATGTGCAGGTTTAAAGGGGGTGGATGTCGTGTTGTGACACGTACATAGTGGAAACGCATGTTACAAGATTTATCTTGTAACTTTTTAGATACATGCATATTTAAGTATAATAATAAGATTTCTATCTCATCTTATTATTTATCTCAAGGGTAAACATATTCTTACTTTATCGTCAAAAAACACTATGGAAAAAGAGTCAATACCTCTGCCTCTTTAACTTGAGGCAAAAAACATTGATTCTTTCTTTCTACTATCTCATTATTATCTCACACCATAGTTAGATTCTATATCTCGGGTAACTTTCAATATATATATATATTCTATGTATTTTTTATATTTTTCTTATATTTCTTTTTAAATAGCTACTAGGAGGGAATCAAACCCAAGTGGGACACTATGTAGCATGATTTTCAAAGATACACCTATTTTAATGCATTATTGCAAGCATGATTACAAAACTTTGTCAAGGAGCAATGTCATGCTTTCATATGGCATGAGGTGTCCATTGAAATCAAATAAAAGTCTGAGCTAAAGGGACCAGGAGAAGACTTTTGCTGTCAAAATTGTACCCTATTTTGATTATTTTTTTACACAAGGTTCCAATCCGAATTGGAAAATACATATAAAATGGAAGACGTAGGTAATGAGCTGAATGTTCTGTCTATATTTTTACTTTTTTATTTGGAGCCACGGTTGAGGAAATATGATCAAAATATTGGACCCTAGTCTGGCCACATCATGTAGAGATAACTCATTTTCAACTTTTTCAGTTTCTGTTCACATTGACTGTTCTCTTCTGTGTAAACCCTTGGGGGTTCCCTTCACTTATAAAAGGGGACCTCTTCTTCCTTGAAAAGCATTCAAGCCATTGATGAGAGGAATTCTTGAGGGAGTGGAGGTAGTAATGACTAATTGTACTTAGCCTTTAACATAAGCCTAAGCCTACACTTTCTCTTATTCAAACCTTTAGTCAGTTAGAGAGAGAGAAAGAGAGAGAGAGAGAGAGAGAGAGAGAGAGAGAGACCTTCCCATGCATGAGAGTGAGGGAGAGAGATATCTAGATCTTCACAAAGATAAGGAAGAGAATTGAACTGAAGACATGTTGATTGAGAGGGAGAGAGAGAGAGAGAGAGAGAGCATCTCCTATTTATTCTTCTTTTATTTGATTTAACTTTTCAGCTGGTACCCCCTGGCACCATTTCCTTAGAGAAGCGAATCGCGTGTGCATGCAGGCACGAGCAGGTACTACAAGTAGCCATTTGAGCAGCGCACGGGACTGCAGTGTATGCGAAGTTGAGGCAGCGTGAGTCACGAATGTGCACATGAGGCCTTGGAGGAGAGCCATGCGAGTTGGCCCAGCAGGGGTGATGTAGTTTGGAGCCGCTCGACGTTTGTGTGCAAACGGCTTGTAATGCGTGTGCGAGATCAGAGATGTGGGATGCGGGCATGCATGATGCAAATTTGTAGATATGAGGAGGCCGTGGTGGGCTAGCTATGTATGGCTCATGTGGCTGTTTGCTGGGCATATTATGATAGCGGCATAGGGTCTTTGTCTCTTGTATTTTGTCAGTTTGGATGATTCAGGTGTTGCATGGTAGACCCTGTTTGGGAAGGAAAAGCCCAGGCAGCTATGTGTGGCTTTACTCAGAGCTTGTGCCAAGAAGAAGGTCTGTACCAAGGCACTCGATTACATGCTGATATTTTGCAAAAGGGGTTGTTTGACAAAAGCTTGTATGTGTGCAAGGACCTACTCAGCATGCATGGTGGTGGTAAAGCAAACAAATGCCAAGGACAGCCCAGCTTACAATCCAATGTGGGTGGTCCAACTTGCGTGAACACATATCCAGTAGTGCTCCTTCGAGTATCTTGTCACCTGCCATATCTGCCTCAGCATACCTTCTAGAAAAATATCAGTTCCTCCAAAATACAAAGCATTTGTTGTTGTCCCTTTTAGTACCTAAGTATCCACTTCACAGCTCGCCAATGCTCTTTACCTGGGTTGTCCATGAACCTACTCACAACTCCCACTGCATGTGCAATGTCTGGCCTTGTCCAGACCATAGCATACATTAGAGAACCTACCGCTGCAGCATATGGAACTTTAGACATATAGGCTATCTCCTCTTGTGTCTTTGGACACGTATCCTTCGTTAGTTTAAAATGACTAGCCAAAGGTGTAGAAACTGGTTTTGCATTTTGCATTGCAAAACTTTCTAGTACCTTCTTGATGTAATCTTCTTGAGATAGCTTTATTGTCTTCTTCGTCCTATCCCTTGATATTTTCATACCAAGTATCCTCTTTGAAGCACCTAAATCTTTCATTGAAAAAGATTTCGACAGCTCCTCTTTTAGGTCTTTGATGTCCTGCATGTTAGCACTTGCAATCAACATGTCATCAACATACAACATTAGGATGATGAATTTCCCATCTCCCAAATTCTCCGTGTAGACGCAGTGATCCGAGTTGCATCTTGTGAATCCATGATTCAACATCCATCGATCAAACTTCAAGTACCATTGTCTTGATGCTTGCTTTAAACCATACAAGCTCTTCTTTAATCTGCAAACCATTTTCTCCTTACCTTTTACTTCATACCCCTTTGGTTGAAGCATGTAGATTTCCTCCTCTAAGTCACCGTGAGGGAATGCCGTATTTACATCCATTTGCTCGAGATTTAGATCATGAGAAGCCACAAGGCTTAAGACAAGCCTAATTGAGTTCATTTTTATAACAGGAGAAAATATTTCATTGAAGTCAATACCTTTCTTTTGAGAAAAACCTTTTACCACAAGCCTAAACTTGTACCTTTTCTTCCCACCTTCTTCTTCCTTTAGCTTGTACACCCATTTGTTTTGAAGTGCCCGCTTACCTTTAGGCAACTCAACCAACTCCCATGTTTGGTTGCGATGTAGTGAGTCCATCTCCACTTGCATGCTCTTCGTCCATTCTTCTTTGGATTCATGTTGCATAGCTTCTTCATATGATTCCGGCTCTCCAGAATCTGAGATCAAGAGATGGTTGAAGGAAGGAAAAAACCTTTCTGGAGGTCTACTTGCTCTTGTAGATCTTCGGGGAATAGGTTGAGGCTCCTCATTTGGTTGACGTTGTTGCATATTGTCATCGTTTGCAGTCCTTGAGTCTTCACCGTCCTCAAGCTCCATGTACTCATCACCTGTTTCTTTTGTTTGTTTTCTTTCCAAGTAATCTTTGTACATATTTTGTTCGTTAAAAATTACATCCCTACTCCTTAAGATTTTACCATCTTCAGGATTCCATAGGCGATACCCAAAGTCTCCTTCTCCATAGCCAATGAAGAAACACTTTTTGGACTTTGCATCTAACTTTGATCTTAGGCTTCTATCCATGTGCATGAAAGCCTCACAGCCAAACACTTTGAGAAATGAATAATTCACCGGTTTACCTGTCCATGCCTCTTCTGGAACTCCCCCATCCAATGCCGTTGAGGGTGACCGATTGATTAAGTACACAGATGTACTTACAGCTTCCGCCAAAGCTCAAGCGGTAGGCCTGCATGTAGCCGGATACTTCGTGCTCGTTCCATGATTGTCCTATTCATCCTTTCCGAAATCCCATTTTGTTGAGGTGTCCTTGGGGTTGTCCTTTGCCTCCGAATTCCATTGCTAGCACAAAAGCTTTCAAAAGCTTGGCTGCAATATTTGCCTCCATTGTCGGATCTGAGGCATTTAACCTTGGTACCTGTTTCATTCTCCACAAAGTCTTTCCACCTTTGAATTATGGAAAATACATCGGATTTATTCTTCATGACATAAACCCATGTTTTTCTAGTCGCATCGTCTATGAATGTTACATAGTACAATGAGCCACCAAGTGATGGTGTACTTGCAGGACCCCAAACATCAGAATGAACCAACTCAAGTTTTTTATTTTTTCTTTCATTTCCTGATTTTTGAAATTTTACCCTCTTTTGTTTACCATAAACACAATCTTCACAGAACTCTAAGTCCACTTCTTTCAAACCTGGTAGAAGCTTCTTTGTTTGAAGGATTTGCATTCCTTTGGCACTCATATGCCCAACGTAGCGTAGCGCCACACCGCACTGTCAACTTCTGTAGTTGTTGCACAAGCTGAAGGTTGCGTGCTAACAGTACACAAGTAAAGTGTACCGACTTTTTCACCCTTGGCAACCACCAAAGCTCCCTTTGAGATCTTCCACCGTTTGTTTCCGAATGCAATGTTGTGACCTTCATCGTCCAATTGTCCTGTAGAGATCAAATTTTTGCGAAGAGAAGGAACATGCCTAACATCTTTAAGCTTCCATTCATTTCCGTTAGCAGTTTTGACAGAAACTGTACCTTTTCCGAAAATCTCACAAGCTTCATCATCTCCCAAGGATACATACCCAAAATTACCTTTGGTGTAGTCTTGGAAATGTTGCTTGTGTGGTGTCGCATGGAATGAAGCCCCGGAATCTACTATCCAGAAATTAGACACATTGTCTAATGAGAGAATTAGAGCATCTTGCTCTACTTTACCTGCCACATTGGCCTCCGATGTTGGCTTGTTGTCTTGAGACTCTGTCTCCTTCTTCTTCTTGGACCAGCAATCCTTCTTGACGTGGCCCTTCTTGCCGCAGTTCCAACATTCAAGAACTGACTTTGTGCATGACTTGATCCGCCTTGAGCGATCATGGCCCTTTTGGTTTTTGAACCTCTCCTTAAGCCTTCCTCTTGTTTCCACTGATAGTGCAGCACTTGATGATTCTCCTGTGCTTCTCCTTCGCATTTCCTCGCTTAGGAGAACACCCACAACATCATCAAACTTAAGAGTATTTGTGCCAGAGATAGAATTACTTACAGCCATCACAAGGCTGTCCCAACTATCTGGTAGAGATGATAGTATAAGGAGAGCTCACACTTCGTCATCGAAATTTATTTTCACTGATCGAAGTTGACTTATGTTGTGTTAAAGTCATTTAGGTGTTCTGCAACTGAACCATTCTCTGCCATCTTTAGATTATACAAGCACTTCATAAGAAATACCTTATTGGATGCCGATGGTTTCTCGTAGAAGTCGTCAAGTGACTTCATCAAGTCCTCCGTGGTCTTCATCTCCGAAACATTGAAGGCCACCGTTGACGCCAAGCTTAACCGGATTCCCAGTGACTTTCGATCAAGGACAATCCATGCTTCATCTGCCATTGTTGCGGGCTTCTTCGCAAGACCGCCTAGTGGCAAATAGAGGTCCTTCTGGTAGAGATAGTCTTCAATCTGCATCTTCCAATGTTGGTAGTTTTTGCCGTTAAACTTCTCAATCTTGAGCTTCCCTTCCTCCGCCATAACTCCCACTCAATTCAAGGAATCCTTTCCTTGAGACAATTTAGCTACGAGCAAACCTTGCTCTGATACCAGTTGTTAGGAAATAAGACGTAGCTAAATAGATAATTGAGTAGATTACTTAATGGAGAGAGAAGGATTTATATACATGAGATTATAGAGTAGAGAGAGAGAGAGAGTACACACGATATACGTGGTTCACCCAATGTGGGCTACGTCCACGGGAAAGCAGCCACTCAATGGCTTTAGTACTTCAAAACAAGAAGTAGTTTACAAAGGGATTATACCCTTAATGGAGCTCCCTCCTTGCTTCACTCTCACCACCTCACACTCACCTTGTTGCATCAACTTCACACTACGAAATGTGTGTAGAAATGGTCTCCTTTTATAGGCCAAAAGGGCTGCCCTCTCTTATGAGAGACAGCCATGTGTAGCCGCCCTTGTGCGAATAAGTCCAAATCGGACCCTCCAATCCGCCCATGTGTGGCCTCCCTTGAGAAGACAAGTCCGCTTCTGAATTGGGCCACCGGCCATTGACTTCCGACCACCGGCCACTGGCCATTGACTTCAGACCACCGGCCATCGGCCATTGACTACCGGCCACCGGCCAACCGGCCGGTTGTTTTCCGACCACATTCCGACCGCCGTCCGGCCATAATATTCCGGTAAAAAAGAATATTCCGGCCTTTAAAGTTGCCCCTGATTCTTGTCCGTGAAAATTTTGGTTTCCGGTGAGTGATTTTCCTTCACGCACGATGGCTTCTCCTCATAATGGGGACCTTACAAATGTGCGCTTTTACCACAGAAAATTACAAGGGTAAATCAGGCTCTATACTTAACAGGTACTGCGAAACTATTGAAAGGACACTAAAGGTTAATTTTAGAACCTTTCATACCTTCATCTTCGAGTGCAAGTGGTTTGCAAACGTGTCTAGACGACATGAGAATGACCTCTACATGGTCGACTCTAGTGTGCATCACACAGGAAGGTATGACAATTTAGTTTTGCCGCGCAATTATGAGCAAGTGAGTGAGATATATCTGTTTTATTCTTATTTGCTTGTAGCGTTAGTTATACCAATGTTACTCACTTTGAGATTCTATTTTATAGGTCATCTATATCCTAGCAATCTACCAACCAAAACTTTGGTTGGTAATTCCCGTAACACCTCGGGGTAGAACCATTTTTTCCACTAATGAAGTGGAGACTATCTTTGACCCTCTTCCACCTACGAATTTGGAAGAGGTGGAAACAGAGGAGAGGGAGGTCAATGAATCAAGTCCGACGGCAGCAAGTCTTAGCGAAGATGATTGTCATGATGATGAAGATGATGAGATGGAGGATGAAGAAATCGAAGATGATGAAGGCAATGCATCCAAACGACAATTTCGTTTCTCAGTTTATTGATTTAGGAGCCATGGGCTTAGAATTGGATGATGCCTCATGTAGAGATCTTTTGGAAGATGATTCATAAACATTTTTCAGTTATGAAGTTTTTTGGTCCTGTAATCCATTCATCTCTCTCTCACCCCTCTTCGTCTCTTTAGATTTAGGAATACGCTCAATTATGTTAATCAATTGACAGTAATTATTTTAGTTGTAACCAAGTGTAATCTTATATCCCCCCTCCTCCTCCTCTCTCTCTCTCTCTCTCTCTCTCTCTCTCTCTCTCTCTTTCTCTTCTTTTTTAAATTTAAAAATTTTATACACTATTCTTTATTTTTTATTGAGAGGAGGGAAACACCAAAATTGAAGGGGGGGAGGGGGGAAAGGGAGGGGGTTTAAGCCAGAATTTGAAAGTTTAGGCGCTAAATTTGGCTGTCGGATATAACAACGATAATCAACGCGGTAATAACAACGGTAATCTACGCGGTAATGATAGCGGAAACAGTCGCGGTATTATTTTAAACACAAAAAAAAACCCACCCTCCTCTCTCTTGTTTCCCTACTTGCATTTGCACCTTCTCTCTACAAAACGTGATAAAACAGCGCCATAAACACTTGGAGATTTTCATAGTGCTTGCGAGATCTGAAGCGGCAAGAACGTTTTTCTTAACTGAACAAAGGGAGCCGATTTAGGACTTATAGCAATGACTGCTACATGATAGAAATCATGGGTTTGGGATTTAAGATTGGCTTGAGGACATGGTATTGAAGACTCTATGTATATATTTTAATACATATTTTTAATAAACAAACATAATCGTCTATTTTTTATTTAATTTAAAGTTCTAACTTAAAGAATTAACAAAAAGAGAGAGAGCGTTGTTTACCATAATTCATCTTGAAGTCAAAATTGTAAATTTGTATCGCTTATGTACGCACCGATCCGACCAAGGTCCACACTACTATGCGAAATGCAAACAATATGAGCAACGAGAACAATCACAAATGCAAGAACACCGGCGCCAGAGAGAGAGAGAGAGAGAGAGAGAGAGAGAGAGAGAGAGAGAGAGAAGAGAGAGAGAGAGAGTTAGAGTTTGTGGGTGTGTGTGTTCCACTCAAGAGCTAGAGTTTGTATATGTGTGTAAAAGAGCTAGAGAGAGAGAGAGAGAGAGAGAGAGAGAGAGAGAGAGAGAGAGAGAGAGAGAGAGAGAGAGCACTAGAGCCAGAGTTTTGTATGTGTGTTTCACCCAAGAGCTAGTGTGTGTGTGAGAGAGAGAGAGGGAAGGAGAGAGATCATTTAAAGATCTCGAGTGAAAATTGCACATCATATAGTCGTTGCGCGTCCAAACCATCGCTGATGCAACCTTTAAAAAAAAAAACAATCCGTCGCTTAAGCAGCTCCCTGCTCATGCTACGCGTCACTTATGCCACGCATTTTGCCACACGTCGTTTATGCCACGCGCCACTTATGTGACGCAAAGTAAAAATCTCATTTCAATTGCTTATGCGACGGCTACGTGTCGCTAGAACCCTCGCGAATAGCCTTGTTTATGCGACGTACAATAGCAACGGTTAGAGCGAAGCCGTTTTGCCTCGTTAATGCGATGATAATTCGTCGTTGTAGCCCTCGCTGTAGGGGGCAAATGTAGTAGTGCCATTTGGAGGGGGGACCGGCTCCATGTAAATCTGGTCCTCAACTATTGTGAATAGCTTAATTTCTCTCTCTTTTGAAGTATTGTTCATGCCTATCTAACAGGTGTTATGCTTTTTGTTGCTCTCTCCATCCAAGCACTCTTGCTATGCTCATTATGAATGTATTCTAATGAAATGCTCACTATGTTTATGCTATTTTCCTCTACACACAAGTTACTAGGCCATTAAATGTTACAATAGGTGTTAATTTTTACCTACTTTGTGGTACGATCTTTAAGAATATGATTAGAAAAAATTCACATCGAGTACTTGCAAGTTCTTGAGTGCAAATTATTTTCATAATGTGTTTTGGTGTTCTCACTCTATAGGACGAAAAAATATTATGTATTGATAAGTTTCTCTTATGAAGTGAAGAAGGTAAGTAATAATTAAGAGCTTGATCATTTTTTACATCACTACTTTATTTTTTCCTCACGTTGAGAGTAAAAAAAATTGACGCATAGATAAGAAAAAATAACCTTTGACCAAAAAAAAAGGATGAGAAAAATAATTTGCACTTCTTGGGTTTTTACACATAAGAGTGCAAAAGGGGATGGAAAAAATTCCTTTTTCTCAAAGTGCAAAAAAGGTCTAAAACTTGTAGTGATAGAATTTAGAGATAAGACATAAATAATGAAGATTAAGAGAAAATACTAGAATAGAACACACCAACATCCCTACTTCGGGATGGATGTAATATCTTACTTAGAAGTTGATAGCAGACAAACAATGACACTTGCAACTAACGTTGTATCACATAATAGTTCTAGAATCTAGTCCCTCTGAGGATGGGCCTCTAATGCATGGATTAATCGTAGGTTTTATAATTTTTGCACATAACAAATTGTCATGGGATTACACAAGGGCAACAACTCTTCACGCTAGGAGCTTGACCAAAGAGGAAGGCTAGGGTGGATATGTTTTGGCATTGCTTTTTGATGGGCTGATTGGATTAAATCATTTCATCCTTTAGGACGGGCAACCATGGATGTTTCAATTACCGACTCATGCAGGTTTGAAGGGAAAGTCTTCAGTCTACTTTCAGTTCATGTGCGACGCTGCATCATCTTTAACATGATTTTTCGTTTTGAATCTGCTTGCGCCACACTCACTAGTACAGCTGCTCATTGCTCAGTTTGACTGAATCGACCTTCACACGGCCCTTGGCAGAAAATGTGCTCATGCATTCTGCAGGAGGTGCTTTGTAATAAGCTGGAATTG
Source organism: Adiantum capillus-veneris (assembly GCF_014529385.1). Classification (NCBI taxonomy): domain Eukaryota; kingdom Viridiplantae; phylum Streptophyta; class Polypodiopsida; order Polypodiales; family Pteridaceae; genus Adiantum; species Adiantum capillus-veneris. Next base: position 20,524 of record NW_028221499.1, read on the forward strand.
TGTTGGGGAAGAACATTTGCCGGACACCCTCTGCCCTAATGATCGGGAAGATGATGTTTGCCGCACCCTACCAAGTCAAACGAGTGAGAATGCTCAGCAAATGTGATGTAGGGCATCATAGCCCAATAATATGGCTATTATACAAGGAAAACAAACCATGATCAATCGTGTTCCAAGCCACACCCTCTTGAATGAAGGAAATGGTATCAATATGCGGCCCACCCCAAAGACTGCAACAGCACAAAAATGTGCTAGCAAGCTCAAAGGCTGCGGATTTAGACCCGACAATAATGCTACAGGTCCAGTGGAGAATGCGCCTCCTAAGCTCAGGTAGTCAAAGCAAGCCTGCCTCATCTCCTTCATTGCAATATCAGGTGAAGCACAGAAGACCTTGTATAGAGCACCGGCTAGAGTGTTTATAGTTGATGCCACTGGCTGTGCGCAGAATATAAAGATTAGTGTCGTATCGATGACATACAATTTGTGCAATCTCACTGAAGCTAAATATTAAAGAGACTAGTGCGAGATTGATCTCCGGCCATGAGCTAAATTACCTTCCGCAAAGTGTAGAACTTCTCCAAGTAATCACATAATGCTGCAGAATCGTGAAAATTTTTCAATGGTCGGAGCAAGTCTCTCAGCAGGACAATGTCGGACAAGGCAACGGTCATCCCCCCTCCTGTCAGCGGATGTCGCATGTTAAATGCATCTCCCAAGAGAATCGCTCCTGGACGTGGGACAGGGAAAGCAGGCATGCTTTTGTTTGGCATCGAGCGGATGTTTCTCCGCTCTAATGCTATCAAAAAGGTTTTTTGCAGCTGATCAGGTACCTGGACAAGGGAGAAACTTATGTCTAATTAGATGAACTTATACAATCACAATTGCATAAACCATGTTTAGGGTTTATTGTTTAGTTGGAGAACAAAGAGAAAAACTGACTCAGAATCAAAAGAAAGGTTTAGGGTTCAGTGTTTGATTGATAATCCACATTTTGAAAGCCAGTCCATAATTAGAGATCTACTTTGTTAGCGAAAACGAAAGAAATGTAGATTGGTAAGGCTGGGCTATGCGTTTACCTGAGGCACCACCACCGTTTTCAAGTAGCTTGTCATCTCGCCACTGGCTATAGAGGGCACTTTTTCGCTAGGGATGTCAACCAAGCACCGCACCTCCGTGCTGCTAATTGGATAGAACAAGATAGGTGCTGGGTCTGCCAGTACGACATGCCCATAATTGGCATGTGGAAGGTTGCAGTTCTCTAAGACCAGTCCGACGAAGCATGAAGAGATTTCAGGCTGGATACCAAAAGAATCATTTAGCGCTCTCTCTCTCTCTCTCTCTCTCTCTCTCTCTCTCTCTCTCACAAAAGTACCTTGGATGTGCATAACGTGCGCCTGAGGTTGGAGAAGCATCCATCACAAATGACTGTTAGAGGAGCATATACCGCCATTTCAGTTCCACCAGCAACCCTATACTTGACACCCTTCACAATGCCATCCTCTTCAACAAGGGAACGCACAGAACCTTGTTGTAGCGTAACCCTGGACAGCAAACAAGTATGTGGTAGATTGCAACAGACAATTCCTGATATAGGTGGCAGATTGAGGATGGTCCTTACGTTGGAAGATTAGAAGCTTTGCCTCGCATTTTTTGAATGAAGCGCCCATTATGAAAACTCCTTCCAGCAACATCACCATCATAACCTTTGAGAGGATATCCTACTTTTGTGTTCCTCCCTTCTTTGAAGAGGGCATATCCCAACACTCGTTGGGCATCAATATCTTCCACACAATCTGCAAAATAGAGGTCCAGCAAGAGTATCAAACACGAGACCAGTAGCAAGGAACCAATAAACAGCATGGCCTCAGTGCTTTACACTTTCAAAACACTGCCAAGTAATACCTGCAAGACCCAGCTCTACCAGTTTCAGGTAGCCACCTGGTTGTAGAAGCTCTCCCACTATACGGTCCGGCTCCGATATATCCCTCTCAATCACGAAAACCTTTCTTCCATCCTGAACAAAATAACATAATATATAATGAGATGTCAATTGGATCAAGGTTATCAGTAATGCAGGTGAGAATGACATGCACGTAAATCGGTTACTTGTCTTCACTTAGCAGGAAACAAGATACCACACGCATGTCCACGGGCAAATGTACCACTGCGAAACACTATACGAGGCTGTTGACAACCTGACGGCTAAGTGCAATCACAGACATCCACACATCAATATGCACACTCACAAGAAGATGCATGCTTGCACGATAAGAATTATAACAGAAGGATGTTAAAGAAAAAATGGCTTACCTTTCCAAGAGAATACGCAAGGGCCGATCCGGCGACACCTGCCCCTACAACAATCACATCAATGGCATCTGATCTCTCTGACAAACCTATAATATTGTCATCGGCAATGGGGGCAATGCGATTCCTGCGTTTGCAAGGCCATCGACTGGTCTTTTGATTTCCACAGCGGGTGATGATGATCAGAAGAGCTAAAATGGCACTCAACAGAAAAACTAATGGGAAGAGCATCACGTGCATAGAGCTGTTATGAAGTAGCCAGCTTGAAGACATATTGGCGATCATGCTCTGGGGTGCCCGTGGTTGGCAAGGAAGAGCGGGAAGGGGTTAATGTAGGCGCCGAGTTCACCGTGTGTCAGCCTAGGTGGGATGTATTGTGCCGCTGCATGTAACGAAGAGTCGTGGTCTGTGAGTGTCTACGTCGGCGTGGCCCTGATTTGCTCTCATTCTTTGTCCTAAGGTTCCAAGGACGCATGTAGCAACGCGTAGTCTTTAAATGAAACTGCACTTTTTAAGTTTACCCTATAGGGTAAAATACCCATATTAGGGTACCCCCACACGCAAGGGGGGTTAGCTGTTTTGAATTACCCCCCAAAAACTTGAGAATATTGATTTGACCCCTTCAACCCATTCTCCCTCACGATCACACGGTAAATAACTTGGGGTTGAGAGAGAAAGTGACTGAGAGAAAATGGAGTTACTGTGGCGCTGGTGGTTTTTGAATAGCTCTTTGGCTTGCCCAAAGGGCTAAGGCCATAGTTGTGTATTCACTTTTTTCTTAGTGAAAAATGTCACATGTATTTTAAAAATAAAAGTAAGAAATAAAAAATAACCTATATGGTTTTGAGTGGCTCTTGAGAGGATAGGTTCATTGGATTCGGTGTCTTTTGAGTGGTTCTAGAGATTAAAGGTTAGGTGGCTGGTCAAGAGGCGTTTTTGCAAGCTGGAAGCCTTAAATGAGGTTGGTGAGAGACCATATAATGAGTGGAAGGGTTTCATTCTTCCCTCTTTTGGAGTGGAGACTCCTTGAGCTCCGTGGAGGGAGCTCTCATTACCTTTAGGTATAATGAAACCCTAGTAGGGAATGGGAGTGGGTAGGGTGTAGCAAGCTGCATTCAAGCCCGCCGGCCTATGGCGGTTCTTGGTCCTACGTGGGTGCTCTGCATGGGCTGCCTCTAGACGCTCTTGTGTTGCTCTGCTCTATCGTCCTGCTCGCCGGCTTGTGGCGGTTCTGGGCCGTGCTTGTGCTCTGCTGTCCTGTTTCCTGTATGAAGGGATGGTGGTTCATTGTCTTGCTCGCCGGCTTGTGGCGGTTCTGCGCCCGCGCTTGTGCTCTGCTATCCTGCTTCCTGCATGTGTTTGTTGAGAGAAGGGTGGCTTGTATGTTAGCGTGGTTACTCTCGCTGGTCTATGGCGTTGTTGGGCGTGATTCGGTGCCCTGCATCTCTGCGGTCTTGTGTTGTTGTGGTTTGTCGTCTTGCTCGCCAATCTCTGGCGGATCTGGGCCGCGCTTATGCTCTATTGTTCTTCTCTGCGGGTGCCTCGTGTTCTTGGTTCGCTGCTCTATATGGTGGATTGGGGTCGTGCCTTGGTGCTGTGTTGCTCTGTATCTCGGGGTTGTGTTGCTCTTTTTGCTCGTCCCCTTCGTCGATCTAAAGGGGATCTTGAAGACGCGTCCCCTTTGGTGATTTCCTCGTTGTTCGCTGCTCCTGCCATGGTGCCGTGCTGCTTTGTGCATCGAGGTTGTGCTGCTCTGTTTGGATGTCCCCTTTGCCGATCTGTGACGGAGCTTGGACGCCCATTTGTTGTACTGCTCCTGTTTTCGGTGTGGTCGTGCTGCATTGTCGTCCTCTTCGTCGGTCTGTGGTGGATCGGACCGTTTTGTTGTGCAGCTCTACTTGCGGTGTACTGCACTGCTCTCTTGTGTCGTCCTGCCTGCGAGTCTATGGCGGTTCAGTGTTATGTACGGCCTATCGACGGCATCTCTATGTTAGCTTTTGGTATGCATTAAAGAGATGTTTTATGGATTTTTATTTGTTGCTTTACTTTCATTTGGATCTTTTATTTACTGTTTTGCTCTCATCTTTGATGATTTTTGCACGGTGGTACGTAGACATTGACGGGATCGGATGCTTTGTTTGGCTGATTATTTTCTCGGGTTGAATATTTTGAAGATTTTAGATTTAACTATTATGGTGTTGATGGAGTTTATTAATGTGTAATGTTTCCGAAGTTGTTTATGTCTCGAAGCTTGTCTATTTTGTTGATAAATTTTGTGCTTTGGTCTGCTATAGAAAGTTTATTTTGCTATTTGTCAAGGTGCTCTTAATTCAAGACGATTAGCTCCACATTCTATGATGCAATCTTGGTCCATGATTTAATCCTATTGATGGATTATTTGGACTGGCTGAGCATGTGGTTAGGGTTTGGGGACAAGCGATATTGAAAATTTATGGCTCTGTGGCTATTTTTTTAATGTAAGAAAAAAAAAGAAAATGATTTACCTTCGAATATTATATTGAATGATCTCATGGTTCAATGTTTATATTGTAAAGGAAGAATGGGAACAAACCCGTTTTGATGTGTTGATTTAGAATGATTTATCTCAAATCTTTATAAAGTTTTATGTTATAAGTTTCTCTTCTTTAGTTACTCCCAATTTACTTTTAGTTGTAACTCTCATTTCATTTGAAACCTTGCACCTCTCTTCTCCTCTCTCCTCTCTCTCATAATAAGTGAGTTTATTTTCATTTATGTTTATAGATTTTATTATTATCGCAAAAGTCGAGGTAGAGTTAATGAAAAGAGGAGCCTTTTCTCTTTCTCTCTCTCTATGTAGTGTACAGGTCGTGACCCAATATTATATAATGATAGATGAGAATAAATGTAAAAATCTGCATTTACTACCAAACATTGAGTGAAACTTTCAGAGTATCTATCTTGAAGTACTCAAGATTATGCATCAAGTTTCACTCTTTGAGTTGTAAGTATATAAAAGCTAAAGGTATGTGAAGAAGCATCACGTTTTACAAGCTTCCCTATTATGAGATTACTCAATTGATTCACAGGGGTATGTAACAAGCTTTAAATCTAAATAGGAAGATACTAGCTTTGCTAATGTGCCTTGCACTTCTCTAGGAAGGTCATATTTTGTTGAATATCCTTTTGTATCTAGGCATTATGGCGGGATTATCTCTTAGCGATAAAACTATTTTTTTTATAAATGACATCCAATCTTCAATCTTCTCAACTTTTTGGAAGACATCTTTTTGTAATCAAGATGTTTTAAGGGCATTTTTGTTTGTATGTGGTGTAGATATCTCTATCAGTTCACTAGAAAATATTCTATCCAAGCACATTGTTGCAAAAATTCGTTCTCAAGACTTAGAGATATCAAGTGTGTGGCTGAAATTGTGGAATGATGAGCGTGTGGCTTGTAATGTTGACGATAAAATTCTTGAATCTTTAGTTTGCCAACGTATGAGTACAAGAACAAATTCTGTTTTTCTTTCAATCAATTTGATCACTCTAGCTTTCCATGTCTTGGAGTTTCAATGTATTGTTCATGTGTTTCAAGAACAAAATCATCAACATTCCTTCAATGCTAATCCTTGTGTTGCATCTTCTTCCTCCTCTCGTGGCTTTTTGGTCTTTATTTGTCAAGGTGGATTGTTTGTTTTTCCACAATCAGCTTCGATCGAGAAACGTAAGCGTTGCTCTTGGTCTAAAGATCTTGCCGCTAGATAGCTTGATGTTGTGAAGAATTTTCCAAATGAGACAGCATCGCATATAGCTTCTCAATTTCAAACACAAGTCTATTCTTCTCACACTTTGAAACAAATTCAAAACAAAGTTTACTCAATATGGAAAATGTTGCATGAAGACAATGTTGTGCCTCAATCAAATAAGAGATCTAGGAAATGAAAATATGTAGTGGAAATACAAGACACTACTTCATATGCATATTTTAAGTTGTGGTAGTCTTGTGTTCCAAAAGAATTTGCATCGTTTGACCCTACTCGAAGCATCTTTTCTTCAAACCTTGACACGATTGCAAACATTTAACTATGTTTTGCAGACAAAAGAGTTTGTTTCTCTTGCAAGCAAAGCTTAAAATCTCAAAGAAAGCCGCTCTTTTGCCTCTAGACACTCTCAATATCGCTCTCAGAACCAACAATTTTTCTCAAAAGACAACCAAAATATATATACACAAACAATTTCAACAAAAAAATGTGCACATTGTGGGATGGCAATCTTGATATTTAGTTTATTTTCAACCCTCATGGAGCTATTGCATACTGTACATCATACATGACAAAAACAGATTCAACCACAAGCAAAGCAATCGACAAAATCCTTGACAAATGCAAGAAAGAGAGTCTTCCTGCAATGGAGCGGCTTAAGAAAATCGGAGGTGCCTTGATCAATGCTCAAGAGATCACAGCTCAACAAGAAAACATACATTTCACTATCTTCCATTGCATAGCACAAGCAGACAATTTATCTTCATTAATGCAAACTTCCAAACCCAAAGGACACTTTTGTTAAAGAGGAAGACTTCCTTGTAAACACTTCATCTTGATGACACAGACATATTCTTTGATGATATCCTAACAAAGTATGCAAAAATACCACCTAGTGTTAGGAAAATAAGACGTAGCTAAATAGATTTTTGAGTAGATTACTTAATGGAGAGAGATAGATTTCACACACAAGAGATTATAGAGTAGAGAGAGAGAGAGAGAGAATACACACGATATACGTGGTTCACCCAATGTGGGCTACGTCCACGGGAAAGCAGCCACTCAATGGCTTTAGCACTTCAAAAGAAGAAGTAGTTTACAAAGGGATTAAACCCTTGATAGAGCTCCCGCCTTGCTTCACTCTCACTACCTCACACTCAACTTGTTGCATCAACTTCACACTATAAAATGTGTGTAGAAATGGCCTCCTTTTATAGGCCAAAAGGGCTGCCCTCTCTTATGAGAGGCAGCCATGTGTAGCCGCCCTTCTGCGAATAAGTCCAAATCGGACCCTCCAATCCGCCCATGTGTGGCCGCCCTTGAGAAGACAAGTCCGCTTTTGAATTCGGCCACCGGCCACCGGCCATTGACTTCCGACCACCGGCCATCGGCCATTGACTACCGGCCACCGGCCAACCGACCGGTTGTTTTCCGACCACTTTCTGGTCGCCGTCCGGCCATAATATTCCGGCGAAAAGGAATATTTCAGCGGAAAAAAAAAGTCTCGGGGGCCTCCGCCCCTGAGGCCTCTAAAGTTGCCCCTGATTCTTGTCCGTGAAAATTTTGGTTTCCGGTGAGTGATTTTCCTTCACACACGATGAGTTCTCCTCATAATGGGGCCTTACAAATGTGCGCTTTTACCATAGAAAATTACAAGGGTAAATCAGGCTCCATACTTAACACCTAGCATAGGAAATCTTTGCTTGGCAGAGTATGCAAGCAACTACACTATCTCACAAGGAACACACCACAAGTGCAAGAAGCCTCGTATCATCAGATATACAAACTTCAACAAGGAGATCGACAACGAGAGACATTACCACCAACTATGTCTACTGTTTCTGCCATTCACAAGTGATGAATACAAGTTCGATGCTTTGACATCAACTTGGAGGGAGAGATATGAGTCTAATATTGCTACAATTGCACAAAACATGGATCCTTTCACAAAACTAGAAATCAAAAATCAAGAATCATCAACATCATGCTCAATCTCCTCACAAGAAACTCAACTAGAACGGTTCACTTATGAGCTTGATCTCGACCTACCAAGCACAATGCATCATACCACTCAACTACTACCAACATCATCCAGATTCCTTTGCATGGCAAATGAAGAACATCACTCAATTTTCATGAGTTTGAATATAGAGCAAAGACATCTTTATGATGATCTCATGACATGAAAGAGAGTATATCCTAATAACAGAATCCACCTTTTTTTAACAGGGGGCGCCGAAACAGGAAAAAACTTTACTTTGCGTGCAATCGTCCAAGGCCTAGTCCAACACTATCCACCTTCGATAGAAGGAAACATTGAACTTCCAACAACATTGTTGATGGCATATACAAGCAAAGCAGCATTCAACCTTGGTGGCACAACAATTCAATCTGCATTGCACCTTCCATTGATGCTAGCTGAGATGGTCCCTCTTTCCAACGACACTCCGACGAGGCTTCCTTGATAGGCAAGAGACTGCTGCGTATTATTGACAGAAGACTCCAATCTATAAAGCACAAACACAACACACCCTTTGGTGACCTAGAAGTTATCTTCTGTGGTGATTTTTGCCAAGCAAGCCATGTCCGGGATCGATGGATATTCAGCGACACAAACAATACACTTGACATCCTCACACCATCAAGCTGGAACACACATGTCACATGCGCTAAGCTAACAACACCAATGCGCCAATCAAATGAATTGTTTATAGAGGTCTTAAATATGATACGTGTTGCAGAGCAAACACAAAGACACTTGGCATTTATCAATGACACATTTGGAAACAACAAATTCAGCATTTTTACAACACCTCATCTTTTCTTCACAAATAAACTAAAGTCCAAGCACAAACAAACGGTCTTTGAGAACTGACAAGAGACACCATACATCATCAAGGCTCATGACAAATTCCAAAAAACATGCTCAAAGAACCTAGTCATTTCAAACAACCCTCAAGTAAGTGCTAGATTATCCTCCATCCTTGAGCTAAAGCCAGGAATGATAGTCGAGCAATGTGCTTGATGGTTTGGTGAATGGTGCGGATGGAATCTTCCAAAGAACAACAAAGCACAATCATTGATAGCATTCTTTGATACCTTAATTGGAAGAAGACAACGACCCCAAAATGCACATCTTTACCATGGAAACATAAACAAACAATGGACACCAATACTTCAAGTCACGAAAGAATTTCAAGTAGGCAAGAACCCACTCAACCTAGTCTCAAGAACACAACTCCCAATACAAGAAGCGAACACACGCATAATCCATAGACCCCAAGGCTTGACAATGGCAACAATCGCATTTGACCCTACTGGGATCCAATCTCATGGCTTAGTCTACACAGCTCTGTCACGTATCAAAGACCCTAAAAAACTTCATATTCTTAGTCCCATTCTCAAGAGCCATATCAAAAGTGACCCCATACAACCTGAAAGAAATCAAACGCCTTCGAACGAATGCTAGGTGGTCCTACTTGAACAAGCCCCTGGTTGCAATTGCGCAAACACACCATATTGTTGCATCATTAAACATCGTCTCAATCAAAAAACACATTGACCACATGAAGGCAGACCCAAACTTCATGTCATCCAGTATCTTGTGCTTCCAAGAAACAAAACAAAAGAAAAGTACGAACCCCCTAACACCAGACTTTGAGTATATTCAACATTATAATGGTTATGGTCTATCTATATTCCACCATCCAAGCATTCAATCCATATCTAAAAAAACTATCTCAAGAGCAGGACTTGAAATAATCGATGCAACTTTCTCTTTTAGAAGTCAAACTTCAACTCATATCCATGTCATGAATGTATACAAATCACCCAAGACACCAATAAAGACACTTCTTTTAGAACTCCAGCACTTGATACAAGAAAACGATAAAAAAAACTTGAGCATCATACTAGGAGACTTCAACATCGATATCAGCACCACAAACACCCAATACCAACATTTGGAGTCTCTACTTCATTTGGAGAATTATCAGCAAATCCAAGAAACAACAACCATCTATAATTCAATGCTAGACCATATTTGGGTGAGAAGCCAACAACCTCACTACATTTGTGGCACAAGATTTTTCTTTTGGTCAGATCATTCGATCACATATATACTGCTTCCAAAATAAATAGACCAAACATCATTGGAGGGGACACCTCCCCTCCCTTCCCCCCCCACACCAACCCATCAAAGCAAAGAAAATCTACATTCATGCCGTCCAACTACCTCCCTTGATGTATATCAACTCATCCCACCCTATGTATCAAACACAAATTTTGTAACCTACAACCATTTTGTCAACATAGTTTTTTCCCCTGCTCGATCTCGAACCTAAGCATGCGTGTAAGGCAGTTACTTAATCTCTAAAAAAAATTTCTTCCAAACCAACTGCTGCTAGATTCAATGGATTGCCACCTGCCTCTCTTTCTCAGTTAATTTTTGGTTTCCATTTTTTGTTAGCAAAACAAATTCCTATGGTTGGCCCCGTGATTTTATCACTTTTTTTCCTCTTGTTTAATCTTAGTGAAAGAAAACTTCAAAAGTTTGAATAAAGGAATATAATAAAAAAAATATGTCATGCACATCTTTTGATTTTTTTTTACATCACTTTCACTTCTTTTGATGATCTTAACGAGCTAGGAATAAATACTAATGATGGAAAAGACTAAAAACTTAGAGAGTTTTAAAAAATCTAGGGGCATTTCACCCATCCATAGGCAATCTAGAAGATCCCAATGTTTATTATTTTTGGTTACCAAATGAGATTGAGCTAACTGGAGCCCAAATGCCATGCAGTTTCTCTACCCCCCTCTCAAAATAACAATAACGGACTTTGTATGACGTGTGGCCACGACATGTGATGGTAATTTTACCCATGTAACAAATTACCCTCACTGTGTGGGGGGTACCTTAAGAACATCAAAATTTGAATTGCTCACCGGGCGTTCTCCCCTCCCTGACTACAATTTTGGAGCAATAATTATCTCATCAAATTTTCCTTCTCAAGGTCTTTCTGCACATATAGCAATGATTCACGCAATGCTCCACACAGAGAACCATACTCCCGCAGATACTCTTTGCTGTTTATCTTCTCAAGTTTTTTGAACATCTTTGTCAATGTCGTGTATGAAGTGATTTTTGCCTATCCATTGCATTGAGGGTGATGATGCATAGAGATTATGTATCACAAGAACACAGTCAAATAATGTTTGTAGGAAAGTCTTTTTCCCTAGACGACTAGGTTTGGTCCTTGCCAAGATGCAAATTAGAAACACTAGTAGAAATTTTAAAATTTGTAGGATTTTGACACTATATTTTTCTCATATATTTTACCAATTTTTTCCCCTTTACCTGGTTTGTGACCAACTAATCTTGATAAATAACCGGCTCAAGGCTAAGCTGAGGCAAACCTTTCCGAACACTACATCCAAATGAACTTTCCATCCACCTTCCACCTCAGTCAAGAAGAGGGAGACTTGATAGTGACCCAA